>NW_003302555.1:4614220-4867718 GCF_000004255.2 Arabidopsis lyrata subsp. lyrata | reverse complement strand
ATGTAACACGGCGCATACTGACGAATACATGTGTAGGAGACGGACGAACATAGTCTCAATATTCACTCGAGGGCGATGATAATGGTTCAGGCGGTGACACGTAAACTTTGTGACATGGGTGAGCAGAATCGTACATCACCAGTGGTGCCGTAGGAGATGGGTACACGTAATTCGGTTCGGGCGTTGATTAGACGTGCGGGAATGGGGGATGAGGCTAATCTCAGACGGTCAGCTACATTTTTTACTATGGCGTAGGAGGTTGAGAGTATGCTTTGACCAGTCGGGCAATAAGTTCAATCAGCACCTGATAAAAGACCTCCTAAAACAGTTACGGTCATTTTAAACGACGTTGGTGGAGGAGGATCCAGTACATTAAAATCCAGGAGGAAGTTTCCGGTCCTCAGGTGACATCTTAAACGTAGGTGGTGGTGGAGAGAAGATGTTGTAACATCCAAACTTACTGCAATCAACAGGATGAGCAAGCAGAGATAAGCACTGTTTAGCCGATCTTTGACGAGCCAAACCGGTTAGACAGTTCATGGTACCGTTCACCACAGCATCGGCCAACGAACTAGCTGCGCACACAGGAGGACGACCGGAGAAGAAGTTGGAAGAGTAAGTGAAGTTCTCAAGATTAGAAAGCTGGCAGATACTTGGAGGAATAACTCCTGTGAAGCCATTGTTAGCCACGTGAAGCTCTTCTAAGCTCTTCATGTTTCCGATGCTAGATGGTAATGGACCTTGTAGACGGTTTGAACTGATGTCGAAAACCGTCACTTTCTTGAGGTTTCCGATCTGAGGAGGTAAACAACCGGTTAAGTTGTCGTTGGAGAGGATTAGCTCGTTGAGTGTCTTCCCCATTTGACCGATACTTCCCGGTATGCATCCTCCCAGATTATTGTCCGCAAGAACCAGAGCGGAAACAGGGGAATTCCCCATGTTCTTGGGAATCCCGAACCGGAACCGGTTATGGTTCAAGAATATAGCATCGAGCTCTCTATCGAAGAGCTTTGATGGGATCTTGCCTTCAAACTCGTTGTAGCGGAGATCCAAGAATTTGAGGGAAGGCAACGAGAGGACAACCTTAGGGAACTTACCGACGAATCGGTTGTTACTAAGATCAAGCTCGTAAAGAAGCTTCATGCGGTTAAACGTGAGAGGGACTTCACCGCAGAAACGGTTTGAGTTAATGTGGAATAGAGCGAGATCGGAGAGGAGACCAAGCTCGGAAGCCAAGTAACCAGCCATGTCAGCGTGGTTGAGGTCAATGCCAGCAACGACTCGGGTTTTCGGGTATGAAGGTGAAGGAGCACAATAGATTCCATTGTAGGAGCAAACATCTGAGCCGTTCCAATTAGCTGTAAAGTTGAAAGGATCAGAGAAGATTGCTTGTTTCCATGATTGGAGAGCAATGTAGGCTTGACGTAGCTTCGGGTTCTCGAACTTGAGACGTTTGTCTACTTTGATATGACTGTCTAAGTCGCTTTCATCGCCGTGATCTGCTTTGATCTGTAAGAAACAAAAGGAGGAGAGCAAGAGGGTGAGGAAAAAGAGGGAACGGAGAGGAGGGAACAACATTGTTTATGGGTCAAGAAACCCAATTTTACTAGTTATGAACATCTAATATCTCTATGTGCTCCATCTTTATAAAACAGTTTAGAAACTCCAAAGTCGTATCTCTTTCTCTCTCTCCAATTTGTCTTTCTTTTCTTTTTTTTTTTGTTCTGAATTTGTCAATTAGTGACATGTTTACACGTTGAGGAAAACGTAGAGAAGACAGAAAGAGCTGACCTTTGCGCGGAGATAAAACCATCGTTACCAAATTCCTCAAACTTGGACGCACGTTCCTAGAGGTTCTCTGATGTTAAAAAACAAAATAGTCAGCCGTCAACGTTAAATCATATAAAGTATAGAGTTAAATATGCTGATAACTCAAAATGACATTAGAGCACGATCTATGAAATTAGAAACGGTCAAAGAAAGAGAAACCTGCACGCACGACCAAATGGGAACAAAACTTGGACGCATGTCTGTCACAAAAACGTGTATATATCATCATTCCTTAGATATTTCAATCCTTAGATGTTCATCAGTTGTCAAGTCTTCCAAAAGGTGAGCAATAACATAAAAGAGCAAGATCGATATCTTTTTTGGTTTTTAGAATAATCTGAAATAGCGTGATCCTAATTTCTCTGGTTTTCTTTCTTTACAGTGTCTTGGAAGCGACGTAGATATTTAATATATGAACAAGAAATCTTACAGAGACACTCTTAAATAAGTGACTCAATGGTACAAGATGTTGGTAAGAGTTCTTGTATGAACAAGAAATCTTACAAAACATAAAGTATGGAAGATAAAATCACATAATAAGTCGTGTATTTGTCTGATCAAACAAAGTTTAAAGAAAATTAAAAGTTATGCGTATATTCAACATAAAATGAGCTAGATACCTCATTTTTAAGCAATGCGCCGGGTAGTTAAATAAACAAAGCTCAAGTTCAAGTGATTTTCCTTGTCTGGAGATTGATCCAAGGCAATGCATATATAGTCCCCTATAACAGAGCAAGCAATGTCCAATATTGATTAATGAACGCAAGGAAAAACAAAACTTCAATTGTAAAGCATGTTGAAACAAGAGAGTGATAGGCCATCCAAGATTTTCCCGATGAGAAAACCTCTAGCTAGCATTGATAGTATGAAAAACCCGGTCCACAAACATATGCATACCATCATCAGTGTGTCATTACCACAGTCCTGTTCTTTTTTGGTCAATTGGCTAAGAAACGATCCGTGGTGGAATTGGTGAAGCATTGCTATTATCGTTGTCGTTGGCGGCTGTGGAATTGGTGCTTGGAGTTGTGTCAGCAATCTTAAGAGAGGAGAACACTAGAGGGGCGGACCCACGTTATGAATGGTAGAGGCATTTGCACCCAGTAATATATATAGTAGATGTTTTTTAAGTAATACTGAATAAACTAGAATGGCAAAATGGTATGGAATACACCCACTAAATGTCTATAGTACTAATAGGTTTGAATCCTCTCAGAGTCTCAGTAACATTTTGCACCCATTAATATTTATGTTGGGTCTGCCCATGACTTGTATACTTGTCAACCAAACCCCGAACATTGTGTGTGTCGCTAGCACGACTTAGTTCCATCCTGATGTCCTTAGACGAGGCTGGTTTGAACTAGACGAAGAATCAATTCATCCATGTGGTTGCCTTCCTCCATATATATTTACATAAGTCCAAGTTTCTCATCAAAATTACGACACGGAAATAAGCAAAACAAATGAGAAAAGTTTGAAATGTTAAATTTGAATTTGATACATTAACATCAAGAATTATGAGTTTTAATTACCAACTACTCAAAAAAGCAACAACACAAAAAGATAAGGGAAAATTGGAAATAAAGGATAAATATATGAATTCTATGAACAAATATCAACTATTCCTAAACTACCCTTTGCATAAGATTGAACCAATTATTTCAAAAAGAATTAAGAAAAATATGTATTAAAATGATAAAGAAGACATGAAGATATATAAAATGTCAAAAATATATTGTTTTGTTTTCGTTTTAGATAGATAAAATTTGATCTATAAAGTTTAGAATATGTCTTCTGAAATTAGAATGTATATTCTATACACTCTACATGTTCTACAAAATTTAGATTATGTATTCTACACACTCTACATGTTCTACAAAATTTAGAAGTCATTTCTTTTCTACGGTATTTAGAATACTAGTTTCTACGACTTTTAGAATACATATTCTATACTTTGTTCTTTGTTCTACAAAAATTAGAATATGTTTTCTAATATTTACTCATGTTCTAAGAATGTTAGAAAACATATTCTTAAGATTTTTTTTTATTCTATAAAAATTAGAAAGTACATTCTATCTAATTTAGATTTTCTTTAAAAAATCTTAAAATATGGAAATTGAATATAGTGAATTTGATTACATCTGCAAATTACAGAAGTTGAATTCTGAATACTTTAATATTCTTTATACCTAAGTGAATAAATTATAACACAAAATAGAATTTTTCTTTATACTTAACACTTTTTCCTATAGATTACGCTTAATTTCTTGTTTCAAAACCCGGAAAATTATAGTTGCGCTCCATAAAGAAATTGAAATCAAGGGAGTGAGATAGAGAGAGAGATTGAAGAAGAAGAAAAAAAAATTATTTAGTATGACGTTATTCGAGAGGAGAGAATAATTACGAAATCTTAACTTTGATGAGCAAGAGAATCAAAGAAGAAGAAGATATGTAATAGAATAGGAATACAAATATACGTTTGTGTATATTAGGAAAGCTTAGTTAATAGCCTTAACGGCTCTCTTGTACAATCTCTGTTATATATTCACATCAATACTATAGCTCCGATCATCGATTGGATTAACCTAATCAAACATGGTATCAGAGCTAGTACTCTAACCAGCCGCCTCCCACATCCGGCTATGCTGTGTTCCTTGGAGACAACCTCATTTCTTGGTCATCCAAACGACAACAAACCGTCTCCCGCTCCAGCGCAGAAGCCGAGTACCGCGGTGTCGCCAATGCCGTTGCGGAGACTATATGGATACGCAACCTCCTTCTCGAACTTCATTGCCCTCTTTCAACAGCCACGCTTGTCTATTGTGATAATGTGAGTGCAGTTTACCTTTCGACAAACCCAATACAACACCAGCGGACTAAACATGTTGAGTTGGATATCCTATTTGTCCGTGAAAGAGTGGCACTTGGTCAGGTTCGTGTCTTACATGTTCCTTCCGCCCATCAATATGCCGATATCTTCACCAAAGGCCTCCCTACTTCTCTATTCAACGCATTCAAGTCCAATCTTCACGTTCATAGTTACCACGGTTCGACTGCGGGAGGGTAATAGAATAGGAATACAAATATACGTTTGTGTATATTAGGAAAGCTTAGTTAATAGCCTTAACGGCTCTCTTGTACAATCTCTGTTATATATTCACATCAATACTATAGCTCCGATCATCGATTGGATTAACCTAATCAAACAATATAAAATTATCTACGGCAAAATAAATAATGAAATGTAATTAAAAGTTGATTTTGTCCTATATTTTTTCCAAATTGTTTTTAGAAAGAAATCAATGTAATTTTGAATTTTTTTTAATAGTTTAGTAAAATTTTAAAAGATTGGGGGCATATTGGGATTTTAATTGTATGAAATCATATATGACCAATATTAAAGTATATATGACCAATCATGAATATAGAATGCATAGATGGACAATAGTTTAATTATTTGTCCTTTATTTCTAATTTTCCCTAATATCATTTAAAGCTAAAATATCGTCTAAACTTACCATACATTTTGGCTATCATAAAATAAAAAAAAACATCTACGCTCTGATTCACGAACGTGGATCTCTCATCTACAAATAAGCTATTTAAGCGAAAAAAGTTTAAAATGGCAGAAGATGGTCAATCTAACCTTACCACCCAGCAGTATTTATCTGCTGAGAACAAAAGAATGATTGAGGAAGTGTTAGCCCAGGTCGCACAATATATAAGAATACCAAGCCGAACCATTTTATTGAATGCAACAATAACAAATTACAAACGACAATTAATTACTAGTTGGGAAGACTGAAAATTCATTAAGTCTGTTTTAATTTAATTTTTTGTTCAAGTATTTTGCCTACTCTCAAGATTGACCCAAGGCGATGCATCCCTAACACACATATTGCTAGTAATCTCCAATATTGAATAATGAAGGCAGACAACGACAAAAAATAAAATAAAAATCTAATTTTAAAGCATGTGGAATAGAAGGGGGATGTGCCTTTAGTCAAGTGGTTAAGTCCACTTGACTCCGCTTTCTCCACCAGAGTTCGACTCCACTAAATCGCGTTACCCCGCGCAATAGGGATTGACTATGGATCGGGCTTTGTCGATCCAAAAATGTCAAAAAAAAAAAAAAAAAAGCATGTGGAATAGAAGGAGTATCTCAAATACTCTCTAGAAGATAATTTTAAGGGATGATATTCCAACAAAGAAAACTACAATATCCACATTCTTATTGTCTCTGAATAAACAAAGCTATAATAAGCCTATAACATTCAACATTTTATAAACTCAACCAAGGTTGATCAAGATAAAGATAAAATCCAAGCTTATGTTATCAGCAAATTGGGAAACATGAATGAACACAACTTTAGATACAGACAAGCGATCATGTCATCATTGTCCTAGTGGGTAAAATATAATCAAATGGATCACTGTATTCATCAATTTCAGACACTTAAGAATCCATGATCAAGAACCACCCAGTAATTGCCAGTTAAACAGATCAACACAAGGTTTTAGAGTTCTACAAAGGATTTAATTAGTTTATTCAATAAGGAATTAGTTGTATTGTGGCAGTAAATTCAGAACTAATCACCAATTACATATATGATTATTGATCACAGTGTTCAAGAGGAAGCTATTGGAGTTAGAGAGTTAGAGAGTTAAGAGGATCGGAGCAGTCCAATATAGACCCATAAAAACGTTGTGAAACTGTTTTTGATTACTTTTTTTTTTTTTGTCAAACATGTTTTTGATTACTATTTAACATATATTTTGAGATTTTTATATGAATCAGTCAGAAGCAAAAAACTAGTGTCGTCACGTGTAATTGATAAGTTTCTATCCGGATGAAGCCATTAGCGGTGACAAGTTTTAATATTATTCAACTACTAATTGCATGAACAATCGAAACCTTTAGATTCATTGAATTTAGACAACTTTCCAGATTCATTGAATTTGGACGTGATTTGGGTTTACTATACTTCTGGTTTCCGCGCCAGATATTAGAAGATATCAGAAAATCTACCGAAGTGAAAAAAAAAAAAAAAACACAAGACGAAAGATCTAACCACAGCTTGCCACGTGGTAACCACAATTTAACTTGTTGCTGGTACGTGTGTCCACGCGCTACTATGTAACCGTGACCGTGACCGTGACCGTGAGCTAGCTCTTTTACTCCTTCCTACTAGTATGGATACTTTGTCACGGACGTTGGTTAATAAATCTTGGCGTCCGTTAATCAAATTTTTCTAAGTAAATAAAATAGACAAAGGTGTTTATGTAGATCTGAAAATGTAAATTAATTGAGTGAAAAAAAGAGAAGAAATCTTTATTTTTTTTTCTGAAAGTAGAGTTTAATAATTATCACTTATAGAACCATGCATCTCTTTTTCCCAAACTAGAAAAATTGACTTTACTATTATTGACTAACATTAAATGTTTAATTTTTTTTTTATCTTTCTGAGATTATCCTTTTAAAAGTGAATGTATCTGGACAATATGGTGGTAATAATTGAGAATCTAAAAATTTATCAGCCAGCACATCCCAAAACTGTAATTATTTTAACGGGATTTAGGGTTTCTCCGTTACACAAAACGCCGTTAATCACTTTTTTCACCATCCTGTTGTCATATTTTACCATTTGTCATTTACTCCGTCAAAAAGTCAAAGTCTCTGTCCACACAATTAAAACATATCACTAAATATAATTAATGTTGGTGTGTGTATATATATATCCCACAAGTCGCAGAGAAGATGAGAAATCAAGAAAAAGGCATAAAATGGTAGAGATAGGGGGACGATTTATCCGAACAGCGGCGGCTTTTGATGTGGCGGCGGCGCGTGCACGTCCTCCATGCGCTAGCAGCAGCGGAAGCGATCACTCTCCGGATGACACAGAAGATCTTTGGGATCTGGTCGAATCTTTTATCGACAGAGAAGTGGAAACTTTACCTGAGGAGGCTTTTGAGGAAGAAGAAGATAAATCGGATGAGGATTACGAAGATGTGAAGGAGAGGTTACGGGAGATTCTTGAAAATCACGGAGGCGAAGAGCGGCGGAGAATCATGGATGAGGCGGTTAATGCTAGTCGGTTCGTGGTCGGAGAGAAACGTCACTTTATGACTTATCTACGTAACAAAGGTTTTGATGCAGGTAATAACAATTATCTCTATTACTCTTTGTTTGTATGAAATTACAATTTTATGTAGTTGATTTTCAGGGATTGGTTAAGTTTGTTCGGTACAATCTTAAAATGTTTAGCTCAAATCCGTTGATATATAGTTTTGTAGGGCTGACTCTTCTAAACCTAGCTAAGCTCTTGGAGTTTTTGGTCATTTGATTTTATTATTTTATTTTTGTTAAAGGTTGAACTAGTGAAAACAAAATTAAGCTTTGCATAGGAATGGTTTTAGAGGCGTGATTACAAAACATGATTCAGAAATAAAATTGATATTGAGATTGTGTACTGCCTTTGTCAATATAGATCGACTAGTACATTTGAGTTTTGAGGTTGATTATTTAGTCATTTGATTCTTATAAAGAAATCCTGGCTAGTGCAAGTATTTTCTCCCCCATACACATCAAAGCATATATACAATGACATGTAGAACAAATCACATTAGGATTTAGATATGAATTTGTTGTATCTGAAATCAAGTGAGATGCTGATGAAATATGTTTATGCATATATATCAAACATATCATTATAAGATTGTTTTAAGAACAATAATCGCATGTCAATTTTTATCTCATTTGATGTTGTAATATTCACATTTTTTATGGATGTGTATAGTACCATAATGGATACATGTTTTGGATTTAAATGTGCAAATATACTGAAATGAAAAGATTGATCTACGTGTATAGGTCTCTGCAAGTCCCGGTGGGAGAAATTTGGTAAGAACACGGCCGGGAAGTACGAGTACGTGGACGTCAAGGTAGGAGATAAGAACCGTTACATCGTCGAGACAAATCTTGCCGGAGAGTTCGAGATTGCTCGGCCAACTACAAGATACCTATCCCTCTTAGCTCAACTGCCACGTGTCTTTGTGGGAACACCTGAGGAGCTGAAACAACTTGTGAGGATCATGTGCTTTGAGATCAGGCGGTCGATGAAGCGAGCGGAGATTTTCGTGCCGCCGTGGAGAAGGAATGGTTATATGCAAGCCAAGTGGTTCGGTCACTATAAACGAACCTCTAATGAAGTGGTGAGTAGGGTTAAGAGCTGTGGCTGTGGACCGCGTGTAGGGTTTGAAGAATCGGTTAAAACGACGGCGTTTATTGGTTTTAAAGAGGGGGAGATGAAGAGGAGTGGTTTAAAGGTTGGCCGGCTAACGGTAGCTTTCACCGGCAGTGAAGTGGGGTTGCAAATATTTTAGAATAAAGTACAGGGCTCTAGGTGTTGATGTTTCAGAGTTCTTTAGAGCATACTTATAGGTGATACTGATATAGTATCATTAGGAATTTTTTAGTATTATTTATAATATTTGTTTATTGATTGAGATTTTTTTTGATACTCCTACTAAATATGTTTGCATTGGTGAGACCGCTTTAAGTATCATTAAAAAAAAATTCAAAATCAAAAATTAATATATTAAAACATAGGATTACAAAAGGTAATATTACAATTAAAAAAACGTAGAATATACTTAAGCAAAATAAAACATAAAATTCAAAAAAACTTTAAAAAACATGATGATAAAAATAATTTAGTCGCTTGTAGTCAATTACTTTGGCCCGATTTTTGCCAAATATGTTCAATCAAATCTTCTTTCAATTGTCGATGTGTTTATTCATGACATATTTGAGCGCGATTGGCCATAAAAAATAATTTTTTAGCTAGTAATAATTTTTAGTTTTTTTTTTGGGTAATGAATTAATTTTTAATAATTATACAAGTGTAGTAAATACACCAAAATATGAACCTGAATTAATTAATCTGTTAAACACGATGTGTTTTATTAGAACTAATGAAATGTCAAGATTAGTTTTTATTTTTAAATGTGAAGTCTTGGACATTCTTTGACAAGTTCTTTTCTCCAACACTTCCATCAAGATTTTCCCCAAATCGTGTTCAAGTTTTATGACTCTCTGAATTTACAGACAAGAAATAGTGGTTTGTTAACCTTTGGCAGATTCGATGGCCAAATGTTAGAAGACTATATTTGCTCAAGAAGTAACACAATACAACAAAGTTTCCAAAACAAGTCTAAGACAAAACCTCATCCAAAAGATTGAGAGAATCCAGAAGAGGGCAAGAAGAGAATCTTGGCTGTGTGCATATATGGCAGATTATTTGAAACTAGAATTCAAATAATCCATATAATAGTAGTAATTTGCAAAAGGAATCGAAGCACAATACTTGCTCGAAAAAAGGAATTCTTATTGAACTCCAATATATGGTATATGGTTTATCATGCACAGCAATATATGTTATACATTATGCTGCAATGTTCGTAAATACCAGAAAAAAAGATGATTCAAGCCGTTACTACTTGCTACACTGATCAAAAAGTTAATTGCTATATACGGAAAGAATTAATCCCGTAAAAATCACGTGCTTTAAAGATGTTCGTAAAGCTTTTCTCTAGACCCATTTTCATAGGTCCTCCTTGAATGATCCTGTCAAAAAGAGATTGTATCATTTCAGTGAACTGTATGCACAAAAGAATGAAATGAGACCTCGAAAGAGCTCATCAACAAAGCACAAAAAAGTTTCAGACTTTGAGCTTTAAACCACAGAAAACTTCAGAACAAAGATGTCCAAAGGGTCTTCTTTTGCTACTTGATCATTCAAACTTTAGAACATCACTCCAACTAGAAATCAATCAAAGTAACAGAAAGTTCTGACATTGAAACAAAAGTCCAGAATCATTGATACCACTGAGATAAAGACAAAACATTTTATCATTGATACCACTGAGATAAAGAGAAAACATTTTATCATTGATACCACTGAGATAAAGAGAAAGGATTACAAATCTTGTTAGACAAGAATCTAAATCAACAAGTAAAATTTGTGTAGAGTAAAGATAAGATTCAAGTGTTGACTGTTGAGTACCTAAAGTCATCAACAAGTTGCCGTAGATATACAAATCCTAAACACTACACACACACACTTCACCTTAAAACATAGTGAGGAAAACCATCAAACATCTTAAGGACACGATTCTATGAAGTTTGAGATTTAAAGAAGATGAATACTTGCCGGAAACATACAAAAGCAGAACACAAGAGAGTAAGCTCAAATACCCAAATTCTCAAAATCAATAAGTAAGCTCAAATACCAAAATTTCCTAATGTAAGGCACTATACTTCTGCAAGTTCAAATACCCAATTCTCAAAATCAATAAGTAAGCTCTAATGCCTAAAGTAAAAACCTTAGTTAGAGAAATCACTATGAAACAACTCACGGAGAAGATGGGTTTAAACCTGACATGAGGGAAACACGAAAAAGGACTACTTGAAATCGAAGAAACCCATATTACAGAACACTCTCAATACAAAAATCCATTGATTGGCAAAAACGTAAGCATGAATCAGAGAAATAGATAGAAATTAGGAGGGATTGAATCTAAATTGCAAACGAAATCAAATTTACCTTAGCTCGTCAGGGAACAAGCTCGTAATCGCCGGCGTGAGAGAGCTCGAAATCGTCGGCGTGAGGAGAAGCGGAGGGACCGAAGGCAGGATCGAAGAGATGCAATGGATCGAAGAGATGCAATGAATTTTTTTTTTTTTCTGTAGCCAAAACGCGTTGCAACGCCAATCATCACATGCCACGTCATTTGATACTGGTATCAGAAATATCAGTCCAATGATACGGCTCAGGCCCAAAAAGGTTGTTTGGTCCATTAAATAATATTTTCTGGGCTTCTGATACTCAGAAAATATCACCACTGGGCATGGTCTTATACTATTGTAAATGTATAAGCTTTGGGGGTTTAGAGAAGCAATTATCTATAAAGTTTTTGTTTGGCTACCAAAACTGAAGTTGTAGTGGTCTATATTATTTTGTTTAGGCATTTTAAATGGGGCCTTTTTCACTTTCGGCCCGTTATATCATTGGCCCGGCTCTATCGGAGTATCCGATTGCTTGTCTTTCTTACAAGTCTACTTCTGATTTGTTGAAGGAAAAACTAAAATATTAAAGGATTGATTGGTATGTAGCTTATATTTGAGATTCAGAGTTATAGCCTATAGGAGTAAACTGCAACATCTTACTCAATGTGTCTTCAATAATGTTTCCATTTATCAAACTTTTATTGGAGTGTGGTGCGTTTATTTAGTTATAAAAGTTAATTGGATGATTAAACCTTAATGATCGTTTGCAACTCTTTCCTCTAAACTTTATTTATAAAAGCAAACTGAATGATGAAAAGTACAGGGTACTCATTTAAGTGTCTTACCAATCACACCGTAAATAACACTGTTGCAAATTGCAATCATCTTGATATTTTACATTTTTACTACACTGAACTAACTCTGGTAATGGACTGCAAGCTCCACTATACATCATCATTCTAAAGTTTTGAACCTAAAAACTATATATGACTGTCGATTAAATATTGGATATAAGCAAATGATATACTATAATTCATACTTGACAAGTGTTGGACGATATAGGCTGTGACTAGTGTTGGACGATATAGGCTGTGACTGGTTAAAAAGTTAGAAGAAATGAAAAGAAAAAATAAAAGAAAAAAAATGTCACATCAAGAAGAAAAATGAATTCTATTAGTTTTGAGGAAGGAATAATTTTTCTCCTTTAGTTACTTTTTGATGTTTTCATCTGATATAATTTTCTTTTGATTTTTTTTTACTGGTGCATGTCAAGAAAATAAAAAATTCTTTCTTTTTCATTTCTTCTATTAAGGGTGACCAGTCACACCCATAGTATAACTAGAATAAACACTTTTTCTGTCAAAAACTTAAGCATTTTTAAGTTTGGCCAATAAAGATAAGTTAATTTTATATACAAGTCAGCCGTCTTAGCTTATTAATTGGTCTAAACAAAAAAAAAATTACTAACTTGTTACTGACTACTTTTTTAACCGTTTTCATGAAAATCAAAATGGTCGAATGATTTTGCCTAAACCTAGCTTTGCCATTAAACAAACGTTTAGGCGGTGGATTTTTAGACGAGGGACAATAACTAAAAAACAATACCGAAACAAACAAAACCTAATAAACCTTTCGGTATTTAAAGTCTCGATAACATCTTCTTCCACAAGTCTCTCTCTCTCTCTTCCATAGAAAACCTATGAAGAAGCTCTACAGAAAAGGAACCGTGCACCCATCGCCGCCGCAGATAAAATCCGACGACCACCTTCTCCCTCTCCTTCCCGTCGCCATCTTCTCTCTCGCGGCGGTTCTCTCGCCGGAAGACCGTGAAGTTTTGGCCTATCTCATATCAACCGCTTCTTACTCCGGCGACCGAAACCCTACCTCTCGTCTGAATAAGACCAAAGCCCACAAGAAAACCCATTTCGATAATCACTCGCCTCTCTTCCACTGTGACTGCTTCAGCTGCTACACGAGTTACTGGGTCAGATGGGACTCGTCACCGAGTCGTCAGCTTATTCATGAAATCATCGACGCTTTCGAAGATAGCTTGGAGAAGAAGAAGAAGAAGAACGTTACTGGTAAGAAAGATCGAAGAAAGCGTTCAGGAAAGTCTTCTTCAATTCTTGCTAGTTCTAGCTTTAGTACGGATGAATCCGAGATTCCGAGTCGACTCGGTGAGTCAGTTGTGAATTCGTGTCCATGTTCAAGTTCGAGCGAGTTGGCTCAAGATGGTGGTGGTTGCAACGGCGGTTTGGAACCAACGGATGATTTTTGTGCCCGAGACGCTTGTGAGGAGGCGGAGGATGAGAAGGGAACCGTGAGGAGATTTTTGAGTTTCATTGGTGAGAAAGTTTTAGGTGTTTGGGGATAAGAAAGTTTTGCCTATAAAATTACAAGAAATAAAATGTTAGAAATGTTTTTTTTTTGTTGTTGTTAATTCACTTGGATGATCTTTTTCTAGGCTAAAATGTTAGATTATCCCCAAAGTTTTCATGTGAAAACATTAATTGTGTTTATAATGCGACAAAAATGTCATTATATTAAACACTTGATTATATAGAAATGGTCAGTATAATTGCGCGTATTAAATACGCTTGAATGTATGCACACATTAACTACAAAAGTGTGACCACAACAAAGTAAAAGAAAAAAAAAAAAATCAAACTTACATCACGTATTATTTTCTTTCTGTCAAGATTAAAATAGATTGTATTATTATTGAGAACAATGCAAAGCAGAATTGTTACTTCCTAGATACTATATAGCTATAGACAATTAGACATATGAAATTGATTATTCATCGTCTTTTAGGATGCCTTGGTAGAGACTAGAGGCTTTTAATTAAAATATGTATGTGTACTATATAATATTTTTTCTGGTCCAAAGATAACTTTTATGCTGCCCACCACCACAGCCATTTTTATGCTTCAATGAATTGTTGTTGTACATTATTTGTCTGTACATTTTTGCCCTTTGCGGATCACTCAATCTGATCCCTTTCATCAAAGCGTAAAGGCTATGATTTTAAATGGAAATTAAAAATTTTTTTTTTTAAAAAAAAAAAAAAAAAAAAAAGCGTAAAGGCTAACTCTAAACTTCCATTCCTCAGAGTACATATGATCGCAATAAAGGAATTAATCATTTTATAACCTTTTTGTTGACATGTCAATCGATTTGTGTTAGACTTCTCACTTCTCCGTTCTTATCAGATCGTATGTACTTCTTTTTAGTATAGGCCAATTAATATCCATATATAATTCGGACACTATATATATGTTTTGTAAAGTTCTTATATTGAATAAAAAAAATGGACCATACAAGAAATATTTGTCTTCGAATTTTATGAATAAAATTCTCAATCATACATCCATTTTCTTCAAATATACAAGGTTTTTTAGGGAGTGTTTTTTTTTGGTACATAGAAAAATAGTTAAACCTACAAGAAAAATTGAGTTTTTTGACAAAAATAGTATAGAAAAATATATTTCTGACCGCACAAAAGCTAAACTTGCAATTTAGAGTTGATTGCGCGGTCAAAAATATACTCTTTTGAAGTATTTACGAATTTCTTTAAGTATTTGACTCATATATATTACTGTCTTTTGTAAAGACTAAAAGGCAGGTGGGGTTTTGACAAATGAGCTCTTCTCAAGCTATATATTTTTCAGATGGTTAGTATTAAAAACCCAAGTTTTATTCTAAATTTCAGTTAAACATCTATTTGTTTAGGTAATCATGGTTCTGATTTGGTAATCCTTTATCTGGCGTTTTTTGTTTTTTTTTTGGGATTTTTTGGGATTTCTTCTACGTACAATCTATTTTTTTCCTCGTTTTGTTTTGTTGAATCCAATTCTAAAATAATTAAAATAAAAAAGTGAAAATTTTGAATACCAGACTTTAAAACGTGCAATGACGGTTGTGCTGGATCGGTAAGATATTATCATCTGCATCATTTACAAAGGTTATAAGATACATATTTTATAGACCTGTAAATGAAAAATCCAAATGCAAAGGCTTTAAACAACCAAAAGTATTCAAAAGTGATCAGATCATCATTCTTGTCTCTTGGGTAATGAATGGTATGTAACCACGATAAAATAAATACTTACTACTAATTCAACTTTTTAGACAAAACGAGGGAACTAAATCCTAGAAATGCGGATTTTCCAGCATTGGGTTTGACAAAAGAAAACAGAAAGAGGGGACATAATGGCTCTGGTCTCGGTGTAACACTTTACTCACATTTCTCAAAGACAAGTATTTTTGTTTGAACTAAATAAGAGTATAGTGTTTGGTAATTGAATGTAATAGTTTCAAACCAACGTTTTCTACTCGACTTGAGTAACAGTGACCAAATGCAGACATATACGTTACAAATTCCGAAATTCGTGTGACAATTACAGATAATTTAGATATACATTATTCAAGAATTATTGATGTCTTTTTAACCTATCAATAAAATATATAAAATGTCAAGAGGAAAAGTGTCGTCAGTCATACTGTTATGTTTTCACTTTTTATATAATGTCAGAGAAAAAGATGTCACCAGTCATCGTCAGTGATCACGACAGGAGCTTTCAACTTTTCAAGCGTGTTTGAGAGTTTTTATTGATTCAGTAGACTTGGTACTAAAAAACTCAACGCAACGTTTTTGACTCGTTACTTATGTGTATGTGTTGCGCTGGCATCTTCTTCTTACTATTTGAAAAGTGAAAACCTAATAACCTGTTGAAGCAAGTACTACATTGACATTGAATCATTAGTCTAGGACTTAGAGCATATAAGATTCTCTTTCACTACTCGTAGTCTTAGTTCGACTTTTTTAAATTTCGTCAACCAAACTAACCACAAAGCTATCGCAAATGCAACAAGGTGTTTTTTGGTTAACTATAAGTGCATGTGTATGACTCGATGGGCCGTTGTGAATAAACAGAAGATTTTGAAAAGGGCCTTACATAACTCAACACACCCAAATAAATTATGTCTATTATGACAAACACCCGAGGCCCATAAAGATTTACATTTTGACAGGGCTTCAGAACGAAATATACTGTAATTCTTTTTCTTAGACTCTGCAACAAATTCTGAATATTTTTCAAGGGAAAATGAATATGCATATGGGGCCATTATTCACTGCATAATTCTCCTTTGCCAATGTTTTAATTATACAAGTTATGGTTGAGCTACGTTGTCCAAATTGTCTAAATTATCTTTATTTCAAATTTCCAAATTATCTTTATTCGCAAGTTCAATCAAGAAATCGGCCAATTAGCTCCAGTAACTAATTAGTGATTGAAATCGCCATTTTAGGGTAAAATTTTGTTTTTTCTCATCATAAGAGCATGGTCATAGGTGATACTAACAAAATATCATTAACAATTTTTTAGTATTATTTATAATGTTTGTTTATTGTTTGAGATTTTTTATGATACTCTACTAAATATGTTTCCATTGGTGAGACCGGTTTAAGTATCATAAAAAAAAATATATATATTTGCAAAATCAAAAATATATATATATAAAAACATATGATTATAAAAGGTAATATTACAATTAAAAAAAACATAGAATATCCTTAAGCAAATAAAAACATAAAATTCAAAAAAACTTAAAAATACATGATGATAAAAATAATTTAGTGTTTCTCCTTCTTTCCTTGTTTCTCTTCTAGCAAGCAAATGATCCAGTTAATTATTAACGAGTAATTAGGGAATGAAGTTAAGGGGTGATACCACTGAGAAGGCATGGGATTAGGTAAAACAAAAACATAAGAGAATTGAGCATTACTTTGAAAGACTGCAAGTCTGAAAGTTTCTGAATTGTTCCATGCTCAACAAAGCACGAATCTGAGAACACGATATTGCTGACTCCAACATTGTTGGGGCAAGCTTCTTTAAGTCCTGATAGCAACAAATTCTCCATCCTTTCTTCCTCTGACGCAGCAATATATGGGAATGCCAATGAGAAGTTGGAAGCTGTAAACAGATTCTGTTGAAACGACGACTTGGATGTTAGAGTATTGTGAAGTTTAAAGCAAAAAACTATGTCAGAGATCTGTGTTATGAATGCAATATCAGAATTCCATGATGAAGAAATGATAAAGTGCACTTACACTCAATGTGTTAACAAGGGCAGAATCCGAGTTCCTTTTAGAAGAAACATCAGAAGACAGTAACTGCAGGCGGAAAAGAACATGTATATTAGAATTCTCAACATAGCACAGAAGGTACAGAGCAAAGACGATTTCCGGCAATATTAAAAACATCAGTTTCTTCACAATATCACAACAAGAAACCAACGATCCAAATGGTGATTTATGCTTAATGTTAAAACGAAGGTACTACAACATTCACTTACCTCTCTGCCTATGAACACAAGTGCAACATCAACACGTTGCTCAAGCTTCTTCTCTGAGAACTAAACAAAAGAGACAGTAAAATAACAATAAGAAAAGCCATTTGACATCCAGTGAGTTGTAGAATTGAAAACCATAAGATCTTAAGAAGAAACCATACCAGAAAGTTTGACCAACCTCCTTGAGTGAAAACAGAACCTACTAGATCCTTTGCAGACATGACCTGATAATTTACAACCTCATCCAATAAGCACTGAACTTGTTATCAAGAGTACCCACTCGTTTCCAACAGAAACCTGCAAAATATCACATGAATCACTAAGTAATCACATCCTCAATCACATTAAAGACAACCATATATATTTAGCTACGACTTTTGCATAGACCAAGAAATTCAAATGCTTGACTTTTCCAGTTTTGGCAAGACTTCAATCACAGATATATGTGGCATTGCCTCACACTATAAATTTACTACAATAAGAACTCATGATGGTTACAGATATATATAACGCCTATTTGCTTTACAATTACCAGCTGTGATACATTTCATATCAAGTTAAACGATATTCCCAAACCAAAGAACAAAGAGACCTTAAACGTTCATGAAACAAACAAACTAAACAAATTATTCCATCAGCTATATCAGAACGAGCAACATATATATAAAGAAGCAAGCTTTCAAATCCAAATTCGTTATGTAACAGAGAAAGACAGAGACCAAAGCATCTAAGGTAAAAGGAAACCAAAGTTCATACCGTTCTTCAAATCAAAATCAAATCAGAGAAAGACAGAGACCAGAAAATCAAATGGAGAGGTGAAATGGATCGAAGAAGAATCGGCGGAGGAGAGATGGGATCGAATCTACACAGAAGAAATGGATCGAAGAAGAAATCGCGGAGGATAGTAGGGATCGAAGAAGAATCGGCAGAGTTTCCAGAAATTATTTTTTTTTATCTGTTTTGCCAAAAAAAAAAAAATCGCGGGTCCAATGGGAAACTGACATGTCACACGATACTGAGTATCACAAGTACAACAAGTATCAGTGGACTGATACGTATCAGGCCCATTTAAGTGGTTTGGTCCATTATAAAATCATTTCTGGGTTAATGATACTGAGAAAAATTCACTGGTGTACATGGTCTAAACACTTTTGTCCAACTCCAATTAATTACTATATATTGCATTTGGTCAACTAAATTTATTTCATCAAATAAAGAAATTCACAAATATTATACGCATAAGAAATTGAACACCTAAAGATATAATACAATAATTCAAAACCTCGTGTTTTTTTTAATAGAAAAGTGTTAATGCGTCGGTAATCTGAATATTGTCCACAAGGATATATAATTACCCAATCGGATCAAAGTGAAGAAATAATAATTTGATTCGTCATCCGCATTTTTTCGATCATAATTTTGAAGAAAAATTTTTTAAAAAAAAAAAAGAAGATGTGGACGAGCAACAATCAGATCGTAAACCAAAACAAAGAACGACTGAAACGATATCTCGGCCAGATTAATTTCCCTCGCCGGTTCATCAAGGACTCAGAGACACCGTTACTCTCTCTTGCCCGATTTTAAGAACCCCGAGGTTTTTCTTTTTTTCACAAAATCAAATCAAAAACATTTAAATTCAAAAACTCAGATCCAATCAAAGAGACGAAACTAATAAACATTCATAAACCCAAATAATCGAGATAAGTAGGCTCAAGTCTCCACAGAGGTATATATAGTCTGTATGACACAGAGCGATGCCCTAAAAATATTCTCGAAGGCAAAGTTATTAGTTTGGGCCTTTGGGCTGAAATATAAATCGCCCCAACTTATATAATGGCCGATGTTTATGTTCTTTTTCCAATCTCTTTTTTTTTTTTTGGGTATATTTTCCAATCTTTTAACGTTACTATAGTCTAAACTTGAATATATAGTTCATATAAATAAGAACTTATAACCCACACAATTATTGCATAAATAATCACTCCCAAGCTTAACACACCAGATTAATCACTTGGTTCTTGACTTTTTTCTAACATTAACCCCAATCCTTAAGACTTATATATTGACACTAGGTGATTGCCCGCGCGCATGCGCGGGAAGAATGCTGCATAAATGGTAAAATCATGTGAAATAAGGGATTGTTTAGGTGATACTTGGTAGTGTAAGAAAAATATGGTAAATTGTTTAGGATTTAGTGTGATAAAATTATGGAAAATGATGAAATTTAAAAAATTCAATAATATTATAAATGCTAAAAAATAATAATAAATCATCTTTTAAAATCATTCACCAACAAAATAAGAAATCAACGAACATCATCACTCCATGGCATTCTCCTTCCGTGTTATGATCGGTACTTGGTCATTTTCAGGATTCCTAACATCCGATTAAGAACACCATAAACAGTGAATGTCCAGTCGCCAACTTTAGAGTTTTGATTGTAAACGGAAAAAAAAATACTTACCAACAAAGCATCTCGTCGGTAATACTGAGATCCGGATTCAACATAATCCTCGTACTTCCGGTAACATTGGTACATCTCCACCTATGTTCCTGTGATAGCTCTAATTTCACAAACTTGATAATACATATCACTGTGTTACGTGAACGTTGCTTCCATAAGTCATAGAACTCGACTGCAAGGTCACATGTTAAACGACATTCTAGATGGATACACTTAATTTTAAGATTTGAAGAAGTCATAAGACATTATATTCTGGTTTAAATCTTTAAAAGAATAGTTACTTACTCAGTATCACGTAAACCAAAGCACAGCTCAAAATATCCTCCTTGAGAATGTTCCATGGAAGGAACAAAAACCAACTCTCTCACGTTGAGAATTTTGCCAATAACATATATGAAACACACACATGAATAATACAGTCAGAACATGAATCGCAAATAAACTCCAAAAGCACAAATAAATTCATAAATTAGGCTTACCAACGCAAATATTCGGGTTAACAATACCACTCAATATACTCACAAACTCAGTTAGATTGAAATAGGTTCTACTGGAGCACATATTAATACTTTGCACTAAAGTGTCCGAACGAAACACAATCTTGAATCTATGCGGTACTGGTCTCAAGATGCTGTTAACCCGGGATACATCAAAAAATTTAATGCTCACCCACTCATCGATTATCAATCTTGAAAAATAATTATCAATTAATTCATCACGAACAACGGCTTAAATTTGGGTGAACTGCAAATGAAATGTTAAAGAAAAAAACAATTCAATTTAATATCGAAAACATGTATAGAAGGTAAGTTATTAAAATACTAACATGCTCGTCACCCAAAATCATATTGAGCTCTCTACCCGAGCCACGCGAAACAGACCAACAATTCAAATCTTCACCAAAACAGACCACTCACCCATGTTAGGGTTAAGAGACGCAATATGAAAATAACCACCATCACATGAATCAGAGGTAAAAGGTATCATTGTAGAACCCATATCAAAAGATTACTCGGCTAAACAATCCAATGAGGTATAAACGCGCGATACGTATATGTAGACCTAACGATTATTTGGAAAGAACATAACAATGGAAAATATATATTAAAAACTAAATCAGAAAATTAACAAAAACGAATATTGATTAAACGATATAGAATTTATCCATAAGATTAATAAATTAAGTTTAGAAAAAAAAAAACTAAATCTCAACAGTTAAACTGAAATATATACTAACGAAATTTAAGGATAAAAATATATCACTCTATTATCAACACCATAGTAATAATATATACAAATGGTGTAAGTTATCGTGCATAAACGGTAAAATCATGAGAGATAAAAGAATATTATAAATGGTAAGAAAATAAGATGCCAATCATAAAAAAAAAAAACAAAAAACAAAAATTTCAAGACAATAAGAAAACAACGAACGTCATCATTTTATAGCATTCTCTTTGCATGTGACGATAGGTACTTCGTCGTTTTCAGGATTCCTGACACCCGGTTTATAACATCAGAATCAGTTAACGTTCCGTCGAAAATTTTAGAGTTTTGATTGTGGACGACAAAAAAAATAAAAAAGTAATTACCAACAAAGCATCTCAATGGTAATACTGAGATCCGGATTCAACATAATTATCAAAAACTCATCAATCAACAAATGATTTCTACATTTATCAAAAGCTCTTTCATTAGACTCCAGAAAATCGTTATTTTACTCATGTTTTTTTGTTATCTTTGTTATAGCCAAACTCATCTTCAGTAAATGATTTATACGTTTATCAAGAACTCTTTCATCAGACTTCAGAAAACCATCAACTTTGCTCCTTTTGTTTTTTTTTTCTAATTATAGTTATAGCCAAAATCATAAATCAGAAAGTGATTATTACGTTTAATAACAATTCTTTCATATGGCTCCAAGAAACCGTCAATTTTGCTCACTTTTTTGTTATCATGGTTATAGCCAAACACATAAATCAACAAATAATTTCTACATTTATCAAGAAATCTTTCATTAGGTTATAGAAAAGTATCTATTTTGTTCTTTTTTATTGTTACAATTGTTATAGCCAGAAGAAAACCGTCAATTTTTTTTTTTTGTTATCATGGCTATTGCCACAAACTCATCAATTAGCAAATGATTTCTCTGCGAATCAATAACTTTAACATCAGGCTGCAAAAAATCTTCTATTTTGATCATTTTTCGTTATAAAAGTCATACTAAAACTTTTTAATCAGCAAATTATTTTTACGTTTACCAAAAGCTCTTTCATTAGACTGCAGAAAACCGTCAATTTTTTCTTTTTTTTGTTATCATGGTAATAGCCAAACTCATCATCTGCAAAAGATTTATACGTTTATCAAAAGCTTTTTCATGAACCTGCAGAAAACTATCACTTTTGCTCATTTTTTTTTTTTATCATTGTTGTAACCAAACCCATCAATCAACAAATGATATCTAGGTTTATCAAGATGTCATTCATCGGACTACAGAAAGTTGTCGATTTGTCTCTCTTGTTTTTTATTATGGTTATAGCCAAAATCATCAATGAACAAATCATTTTTATATTTACCAAGAGCTCTTTCATTACGTTACAAAAAACGTCAATTTCGCTCCTTTTTTTTTGTTATCATGGTTATAGCCAAAGTCATCAATCAGTAAATTATTTTTACCTTTATTGAAAACTCTTTCATCAGGACGTAAAAAATCGTTATTTTTCTCCTGTTTTTTGGTTATCATTGTTATAGCCAAACTCATCAATCGGCAAATAATTTATACATTTATCAATAGCTCTTTCATCATGCCGTAGAAAACTGTCTATTTTGCTCTCTTTTATTGTTATCATTGTTATAACCAAACTCATCAATCAGCAAATAATTTATACGTTTACCAAAACCTCTTACATTAGACAGTAGAAAACCGTCAATTTTGCTCATATTTTTTTTTATGGCTATAGCAAAACCATCAACCAGCAAATTTCTAAGTTAATCAATAGCTCTTTCGTTAGGCTGCAGAAAACTTTCATGCTTTTTTTTTTAATCATGGATATAGCCAAAATCATCATCAATAAATGATTTCTACGTTTATCAAGAGTTTTTTCATGAGCTCGCATAAAACTGTCAATTTGCTCATTTTTTTTGTTATCATTTTTATAGCCAAACACATCAATCAACATATGATTTGTACGTTAATCAAGATATCATTAATCGGACTTCAGAAGGCCGGTTAATTTTATCTCTCTTGTTTGTAATCATGGTTATAGCTAAACTCATTAATGAGCAAATAATTTTTACGTTTATCAAGACCTTTTTCATTACGTTACAAAAAACCGTCACTTTGTTCCTTTTTTTTTTATTATCATGGTTAGCCAAACTCATCAATCAGCAAAAAATTTCTACATTTATTAAGATCTCTTTGATCGAATTGCAGAAACCATCAATTATGCCCATTTTTCCGTTATAATGGTTATAACAAAGCTCTTTAATCTGCAAACGATTTCTACGTTTACCAAGAGCTCTTTCATTAGACTACAGAAAACTGTCTATTTTTTTTTTTTTATCATGGTAATAGCCAAACTCATCATCTGCAAAAGATTTATACATTTATCAAAAGCTTTTTCATGAACCTGGAGAAAACTGTCACTTTTGCTCATTTTTTTCTTTATCATTGTTGTAACCAAACTCATCAATCAACAAATGATATCTACGTTTATCAAGATCTCTTCCATCGACTATAGAAAGTCGTCAATTTTGTCTCTCTTGTTTTTGTTTTTATTATGGTTATAGCCAAACTCATCAATAAACAAATAATTATTACGTTTACCAAGAGCTCTTTCATTACGTTGAAAAAACGTCTATTTTGCTATCTTTTTTTTGTTATCATGGTTATAGCAAAAGTCATCAATCAGCAAATTATTTCTACATTTATTGAAAGCTATTTCATCAGGACATAAAAAATCGTTATTTTTCTCCTGTTTTTTTGGTTATCAATGTTATAGCTAAACTCATCAATCAACAAACAATTTCTACGTTTATCAAGAGCTTTTTCATGAAGCTGAAGAAAACCGTCAATTTTGCTCATCTTGTTATTTTTAATCATGATTATAGCCAAACACATATATCGGAAAATAATTTTTATGCTTATCAACATTTCTTCATGAGGCTGAAAGAAACCGTCAATTTTGTTCTCTTATTTAGTTATCATGGTTATAGTCAGACTCATCAATCAGCAAATGATTTCTAAATTTATCAATAACTCTTTCATAAGGCTGTAGAAAACTGTCTATTTTGCTCTCTTTTATTGTAATCATTGTTATAACCAAACTCATCAATCAGCAAATAATTTATACGTTTACCAAAACCTCTTACATTAGACAGTAGAAAACCGTCAATTTTGCTCCAATTTTTTTTTATGGCTATAGCCAAACCATCAACCAGAAAACTTCTAAGTTAATCAATAGCTCTTTTGTTAGGCTGCAGAAAACTTTTGAGTTTGCTAATTTACCGTTATAATGGTTATTGTAAAACTCTTCAATCAGCCAATAATTTTTACGTTTATCCAGAGCTCTTTCATCAGACTGTCAAATATCGTCAACTTTGCTCATTTTTTGTTAAAATGGTTATAGCTAAACTCTTCAATCATCAAATGATTTTTACGATTATCAAAGATCTCTTTCATCAGGCTGCAGAAAACTTTCATGCTTTTTTTTTTAATCATGGATATAGCCAAAATCATCATCAATAAATGATTTCTACGTTTATCAAGAGTTTTTTCATGAGCTCGCATAAAACTGTCAATTTGCTCATTTTTTTTGTTATCATTTTTATAGCCAAACTCATCAATCAACATATGATTTGTACGTTAATCAAGATATCATTAATCGGACTTCAGAAGGCCGGTTAATTTTATCTCTCTTGTTTGTAATCATGGTTATAGCTAAACTCATTAATGAGCAAATAATTTTTACGTTTATCAAGACCTTTTTCATTACGTTACAAAAAACCGTCACTTTGTTCCTTTTTTTTTTATTATCATGGTTAGCCAAACTCATCAATCAGCAAAAAATTTCTACATTTATTAAGATCTCTTTGATCGAATTGCAGAAACCATCAATTATGCCCATTTTTCCGTTATAATGGTTATAACAAAGCTCTTTAATCTGCAAACGATTTCTACGTTTACCAAGAGCTCTTTCATTAGACTACAGAAAACTGTCTATTTTTTTTTTTTTATCATGGTAATAGCCAAACTCATCATCTGCAAAAGATTTATACATTTATCAAAAGCTTTTTCATGAACCTGGAGAAAACTGTCACTTTTGCTCATTTTTTTCTTTATCATTGTTGTAACCAAACTCATCAATCAACAAATGATATCTACGTTTATCAAGATCTCTTCCATCGACTATAGAAAGTCGTCAATTTTGTCTCTCTTGTTTTTGTTTTTATTATGGTTATAGCCAAACTCATCAATAAACAAATAATTATTACGTTTACCAAGAGCTCTTTCATTACGTTGAAAAAACGTCTATTTTGCTATCTTTTTTTTGTTATCATGGTTATAGCAAAAGTCATCAATCAGCAAATTATTTCTACATTTATTGAAAGCTATTTCATCAGGACATAAAAAATCGTTATTTTTCTCCTGTTTTTTTGGTTATCAATGTTATAGCTAAACTCATCAATCAACAAACAATTTCTACGTTTATCAAGAGCTTTTTCATGAAGCTGAAGAAAACCGTCAATTTTGCTCATCTTGTTATTTTTAATCATGATTATAGCCAAACACATATATCGGAAAATAATTTTTATGCTTATCAACATTTCTTCATGAGGCTGAAAGAAACCGTCAATTTTGTTCTCTTATTTAGTTATCATGGTTATAGTCAGACTCATCAATCAGCAAATGATTTCTAAATTTATCAATAACTCTTTCATAAGGCTGTAGAAAACTGTCTATTTTGCTCTCTTTTATTGTAATCATTGTTATAACCAAACTCATCAATCAGCAAATAATTTATACGTTTACCAAAACCTCTTACATTAGACAGTAGAAAACCGTCAATTTTGCTCCAATTTTTTTTTATGGCTATAGCCAAACCATCAACCAGAAAACTTCTAAGTTAATCAATAGCTCTTTTGTTAGGCTGCAGAAAACTTTTGAGTTTGCTAATTTACCGTTATAATGGTTATTGTAAAACTCTTCAATCAGCCAATAATTTTTACGTTTATCCAGAGCTCTTTCATCAGACTGTCAAATATCGTCAACTTTGCTCATTTTTTGTTAAAATGGTTATAGCTAAACTCTTCAATCATCAAATGATTTTTACGATTATCAAAGATCTCTTTCATCAGACTGCGAAAAGCCGTTAATTTTGCTTTTTTTTAATCATGGATATAGCCAAAATCATCATCAATAAATGATTTCTACGTTTATTGATTGCTCGAGTAATTAACTCAATACACTTAACCGTTAGGCAGTATATTCGAGGTCGATCCACAAAGACCAAAGATACTCTAAGGATTTTCGAGACTTGTTCTTAGCTAAAACTAAAAAGTTGTTTTGTTTGAGTTTTCCGAATTGTAAAATAAAAATGCAATTAAATTAAACGATTTAAGTTTCAAGATTTAAAGACATTAGGCATTAGGGTATTTCAGAGATCAATAAACAATGGAAACATGGGACAAGGAATTCAACAATTACGAACCGTTCTTGAACATGAACACAACTTAGACTAATTCTCTTTCAAGACATTAATCACTAAATTTGACTACTCGATTACTAAACTTTCGCATGTAATTTCCTAGTCAAATTCGCATTATCAAACAAGTTCATTTAGTTCACAATGCGTCCTAACTTCAACTTTCGTTGGCTAGAAATACATTGCTCAATTCACATTCTTTCAGGCATTCTATCGAACACTTTTGATGCATAGAAAAACCTAGGTTCTACAACAGGGTGATCAATCCTATTCTAGCATTAAGAACATGTGAATCAAAGAACCTAGAGAATGAGAATTCCAAACAACAATTAATCCATTAATCTATCGAATCTCCTAATTAGAACCCTAACACCTAATTAAAAGACTACTCACACATAGCAACAGAAACAAGACAAATAGATGAAGAAGACATAATTGAATTGCAATGAAAATAAGAAATAGGGTTTAGAAATCTTCTCCAAATTGTCAAAGAGGATGAATCTCTAGAATCCCAAGGTTGCTTACAAGAGAGAAGTCTCAGAAAAATTGCAGAAAAAAAACGTCAAAAGAAAATTAGGTCTCTGGGGTTTTTATACCCAAGTACAAAAAAAAAAAAAAAAAGGAAGACAAAACCCGGTTTAGGAAAACCGTCTCGGGCGTCGAGGCTCGGATCGATCGATCCGATGGGTGGATCGATCGATCCAGATATGCTGAATCACGGTCTTGGACGGATGAGGGTTGGATCGATCGATCCCATGGGTGGATCGATCGATCCAGAAATGCTGAATCAATTGTCTCGGACGAATGAGGGTTGGATCGATCGATCCCCTCCTGGGATCGATCGATCTCGAGCGACTGGAACTTTTGGTTTCATCGTCACAATTGGGATCGATCGATCCACGCCTTGGATCGATCGATCCCCAGCTCCTGGTGATCCTCAGCGTCTTTCATCAGACTGTCAAATATCGTCAACTTTGCACATTTTTTGTTAAGAATGGTTATAGTCTAAACCTCCTCAATCATCAAATGATTTTTACGATTATCAACAATCTCTTTCATCAGACTGCGAAAAGCCGTTAATTTTGCTTTTTTTTAATCATGGATATAGCCAAAATCATCATCAATAAATGATTTCTACGTTTATCAAGAGTTTTTAATGAGCTCGCATAAAACTGTCAATTTTACTCATTTTTTTTGTTATCATTTTATAGCCAAACTCATAAATCAACATATGATTTGTACGTTAATCAAGATATCATTAATCGGACTTCAGAAGGCCGGTTAATTTTATCTCACTTTTTTGTAATCATGGTTATAGCTAAACTCATTAATGAGCAAATAATTTTTACGTTTATCAAGACCTCTTTCATTACGTTACAAAAAACCGTCACTTTGTTCCTTTTTTTTTTATTATCATGGTTAGCCAAACTCATTAATCAGCAAAAAAATTTTATATTTATTAAGATCTCTTTGATCGGATTGCAGAAACCATCAATTATGCCCATTTTTCCGTTATAATGGTTATAACAAAGCTCTTTAATCTGCAAACGATTTCTACATTTATCAAGAGCTCTTTCATTAGACTACAGAAAACTGTCTATTTTTTTTTTGTTATCATGGTAATAGCCAAACTCATCATCTGCAAAAGATTTATACATTTATCAAAAGCTTTTTCATGAACCTCGAGAAAACTGTCACTTTTGCTCATTTTTTTCATTATTATTGTTGTAACCAAATTCATCAATCAACAAATAATATCTACGTTTATCAAGATCTCTTTCATCGACTACAGAAAGTCGTCAATTTTGTCTCTCTTGCTTTTTTTATTATGGTTATAGCCAAACTCATCAATGAACAAATAATTATTACGTTTACCAAGAGCTCATTCATTACGTTGCAAAAAACGTCAATTTCGCTATTTTTTTTGTTATCATAGTTATAGTCAAACTCATCAATTAGCAAATTATTTCTACATTTATCGAAAGCTCTTTCATCAGGACGCAGAAATTCGTTATTTTCTCCTGTTTAATTGCTTATCATTGTTATAGCCAAACTCATCAATCAACACACGATTTCTACGTTTATCAAGAGCTTTTTCATGAAGTTGAAAAAAACAGTCAACTTTGCTCATCTTGTTCTTTTAATCATGATTATAGCCAAACACATAAATCAGAAAATAATTTCTACTTTTATCAACATTTCTTCATGAGGCTGAAATAAACCGTCAATTATATTCTTTTATTTTGTTATCATTGTTATAGTCAAACTCATCAATCGACAAATGATTTCTACATTTATCAATATCTATTTCATCAGGCTGCAGAAAACTGTCTATTTTGCTCTCTTTTATTGTTATCATTGTAACCAAACTCATCAATCAGCAAATGATTTATACGTTTACCAAAACCTCTTATATTAGACAGTAGAAAATCGTCAACTTTGCTCCTATTTTTTTTTTTGTATGGCTACAGCCAAACTCATCAATCAGCAAATTTCTAAGTTAATCAAGAGCTCTTTCGTTAGGCTGCAGAAAACCTTCAATTTTGTTCATTTACCGTTATAATGGTTATTGCAAAACTCTTCAATCAGTCAATGATTTTTACATTTATCGAGATCTCTTTCATCAGACTGCTAAAAATTGTCAACTTTGCTCTTTTTCTGTTAGAATGGTTATAGCTAAACTCTTCTATCGGTAAATGATTTTTATGTTTATCAAAGATCTCTTTCATCAAACTGCGGAAAGCTGTCAGTTTTGCTTTTTTTTTTTTTTTTTTTTATCATGGATATAGCCAAACTCATCATCAACAAATGATTTCTACGTTTAGCAAGAGCTTTTTCATGAGCCTGCAAAAAACTGTCAATTTTGCTCATTTTTTTTTATCATTGTTATCCTTTTTTTTTTTTTTTTTTGTCAAACTGTTATCATTGTTATCCAAACTCATCAATCAGCATATGATTTCTACGCTACGTTGATCAAGATATCTTTAATCGGACTGCATAAAGACGTAAATTTTATCTCTCTTGTTTGTAATCATTGTTATAGCCAAATTCATTAATGAGCAAATAATTTTTACGTTTATCAAGACCTCTTTCATTACGTTGCAAAAAACAGTCACTTTTGCTCCTTTTTTATTATCATGGTTATAGCCAAACTCATCATTCAACAAATTATTTCTACGTGTATTAAGATCTTTTTCACCGGATTGCAGAAACCATCAATTATGCCCCTTTTTCCGTTATCATGGTTATAGCCAAACTCATCATTCAACAAATTATTTCTACGTGTATTAAGATCTTTTTCACCGGATTGCAGAAACCATCAATTATGCCCCTTTTTCCGTTATAATGGTTATAGCAAAACTCTTTAATCTGCAAACGATTTCTACGTTTATCAAGAGCTCTTTCATTAGACTGCAGAAAACCGTCAATTTTTTTTTTGTTATCATATTAATAGCCAAACTCATCATCTGCAAAAGATTTATACATTTATCATAAACTTTTTCATGAACCTGCAGAAAATTGTCACTTTTGCTCATTTTTTTCTTTATCATTGTTGTAGCCAAATTCAGCAATCAACAAATGATATCTACGTTTATCAAGATCTCTTTCATCGACTAAAGAAAATCGTCAATGTTGTCTCTCTTGTTTTATTGTTAATGGTTACAGCCAAACTCATCAATGAACAGATAATTTTTACGTTTACCAAGAGCTTTTTCATTACGTTGAAAAAAATGTCAATTTCGCTCTCTTTTTTTTGTTACCATGGTTATAACCAAACTCATCAATCAGCAAAATATTTCTACACTTATCGAAAGCTCTTTCATCATGACGCAGAAATTCGTTATTTTTCTCCTGTTTTTTCGTTAACATTGTTATAGTCAAACTCATCAATCACCAAACGATTTCTACGTTTATCAAGAGCTTTTTCATGAAGTTGAAGAAAACCGTCAACTTTGCTCATCTTATTCTTTATAATCATGATTATAGCCAAACACATATATCAGAAAATAATTTCTATGTTTATCAATATTTCTTCATGAGACTGAAAGAAACCGTCAATTTTGTTTATTTTATTTTGTTATTATTATTATAGAAAAACTCATCAATTAGCAAATGATTTCTCTGCGAATCAATAACTTTAACATCAGGCTGCAAAAAATCTTCTATTTTGATCATTTTTCGTTATAAAAGTCATACTAAAACTTTTTAATCAGCAAATTATTTTTACGTTTACCAAAAGCTCTTTCATTAGACTGCAGAAAACCGTCAATTTTTTCTTTTTTTTGTTATCATGGTAATAGCCAAACTCATCATCTGCAAAAGATTTATACGTTTATCAAAAGCTTTTTCATGAACCTGCAGAAAACTATCACTTTTGCTCATTTTTTTTTTTATCATTGTTGTAACCAAACCCATCAATCAACAAATGATATCTAGGTTTATCAAGATGTCATTCATCGGACTACAGAAAGTTGTCGATTTGTCTCTCTTGTTTTTTATTATGGTTATAGCCAAAATCATCAATGAACAAATCATTTTTATATTTACCAAGAGCTCTTTCATTACGTTACAAAAAACGTCAATTTCGCTCCTTTTTTTTTGTTATCATGGTTATAGCCAAAGTCATCAATCAGTAAATTATTTTTACCTTTATTGAAAACTCTTTCATCAGGACGTAAAAAATCGTTATTTTTCTCCTGTTTTTTGGTTATCATTGTTATAGCCAAACTCATCAATCGGCAAATAATTTATACATTTATCAATAGCTCTTTCATCATGCCGTAGAAAACTGTCTATTTTGCTCTCTTTTATTGTTATCATTGTTATAACCAAACTCATCAATCAGCAAATAATTTATACGTTTACCAAAACCTCTTACATTAGACAGTAGAAAACCGTCAATTTTGCTCATATTTTTTTTTATGGCTATAGCAAAACCATCAACCAGCAAATTTCTAAGTTAATCAATAGCTCTTTCGTTAGGCTGCAGAAAACTTTCATGCTTTTTTTTTTAATCATGGATATAGCCAAAATCATCATCAATAAATGATTTCTACGTTTATCAAGAGTTTTTTCATGAGCTCGCATAAAACTGTCAATTTGCTCATTTTTTTTGTTATCATTTTTATAGCCAAACACATCAATCAACATATGATTTGTACGTTAATCAAGATATCATTAATCGGACTTCAGAAGGCCGGTTAATTTTATCTCTCTTGTTTGTAATCATGGTTATAGCTAAACTCATTAATGAGCAAATAATTTTTACGTTTATCAAGACCTTTTTCATTACGTTACAAAAAACCGTCACTTTGTTCCTTTTTTTTTTATTATCATGGTTAGCCAAACTCATCAATCAGCAAAAAATTTCTACATTTATTAAGATCTCTTTGATCGAATTGCAGAAACCATCAATTATGCCCATTTTTCCGTTATAATGGTTATAACAAAGCTCTTTAATCTGCAAACGATTTCTACGTTTACCAAGAGCTCTTTCATTAGACTACAGAAAACTGTCTATTTTTTTTTTTTTATCATGGTAATAGCCAAACTCATCATCTGCAAAAGATTTATACATTTATCAAAAGCTTTTTCATGAACCTGGAGAAAACTGTCACTTTTGCTCATTTTTTTCTTTATCATTGTTGTAACCAAACTCATCAATCAACAAATGATATCTACGTTTATCAAGATCTCTTCCATCGACTATAGAAAGTCGTCAATTTTGTCTCTCTTGTTTTTGTTTTTATTATGGTTATAGCCAAACTCATCAATAAACAAATAATTATTACGTTTACCAAGAGCTCTTTCATTACGTTGAAAAAACGTCTATTTTGCTATCTTTTTTTTGTTATCATGGTTATAGCAAAAGTCATCAATCAGCAAATTATTTCTACATTTATTGAAAGCTATTTCATCAGGACATAAAAAATCGTTATTTTTCTCCTGTTTTTTTGGTTATCAATGTTATAGCTAAACTCATCAATCAACAAACAATTTCTACGTTTATCAAGAGCTTTTTCATGAAGCTGAAGAAAACCGTCAATTTTGCTCATCTTGTTATTTTTAATCATGATTATAGCCAAACACATATATCGGAAAATAATTTTTATGCTTATCAACATTTCTTCATGAGGCTGAAAGAAACCGTCAATTTTGTTCTCTTATTTAGTTATCATGGTTATAGTCAGACTCATCAATCAGCAAATGATTTCTAAATTTATCAATAACTCTTTCATAAGGCTGTAGAAAACTGTCTATTTTGCTCTCTTTTATTGTAATCATTGTTATAACCAAACTCATCAATCAGCAAATAATTTATACGTTTACCAAAACCTCTTACATTAGACAGTAGAAAACCGTCAATTTTGCTCCAATTTTTTTTTATGGCTATAGCCAAACCATCAACCAGAAAACTTCTAAGTTAATCAATAGCTCTTTTGTTAGGCTGCAGAAAACTTTTGAGTTTGCTAATTTACCGTTATAATGGTTATTGTAAAACTCTTCAATCAGCCAATAATTTTTACGTTTATCCAGAGCTCTTTCATCAGACTGTCAAATATCGTCAACTTTGCTCATTTTTTGTTAAAATGGTTATAGCTAAACTCTTCAATCATCAAATGATTTTTACGATTATCAAAGATCTCTTTCATCAGACTGCGAAAAGCCGTTAATTTTGCTTTTTTTTAATCATGGATATAGCCAAAATCATCATCAATAAATGATTTCTACGTTTATCAAGAGTTTTTAATGAGCTCGCATAAAACTGTCAATTTTACTCATTTTTTTTGTTATCATTTTATAGCCAAACTCATAAATCAACATATGATTTGTACGTTAATCAAGATATCATTAATCGGACTTCAGAAGGCCGGTTAATTTTATCTCACTTTTTTGTAATCATGGTTATAGCTAAACTCATTAATGAGCAAATAATTTTTACGTTTATCAAGACCTCTTTCATTACGTTACAAAAAACCGTCACTTTGTTCCTTTTTTTTTTATTATCATGGTTAGCCAAACTCATTAATCAGCAAAAAAATTTTATATTTATTAAGATCTCTTTGATCGGATTGCAGAAACCATCAATTATGCCCATTTTTCCGTTATAATGGTTATAACAAAGCTCTTTAATCTGCAAACGATTTCTACATTTATCAAGAGCTCTTTCATTAGACTACAGAAAACTGTCTATTTTTTTTTTGTTATCATGGTAATAGCCAAACTCATCATCTGCAAAAGATTTATACATTTATCAAAAGCTTTTTCATGAACCTCGAGAAAACTGTCACTTTTGCTCATTTTTTTCATTATTATTGTTGTAACCAAATTCATCAATCAACAAATAATATCTACGTTTATCAAGATCTCTTTCATCGACTACAGAAAGTCGTCAATTTTGTCTCTCTTGCTTTTTTTATTATGGTTATAGCCAAACTCATCAATGAACAAATAATTATTACGTTTACCAAGAGCTCATTCATTACGTTGCAAAAAACGTTAATTTCGCTATTTTTTTTGTTATCATAGTTATAGTCAAACTCATCAATTAGCAAATTATTTCTACATTTATCGAAAGCTCTTTCATCAGGACGCAGAAATTCGTTATTTTCTCCTGTTTAATTGCTTATCATTGTTATAGCCAAACTCATCAATCAACACACGATTTCTACGTTTATCAAGAGCTTTTTCATGAAGTTGAAAAAAACAGTCAACTTTGCTCATCTTGTTCTTTTAATCATGATTATAGCCAAACACATAAATCAGAAAATAATTTCTACTTTTATCAACATTTCTTCATGAGGCTGAAATAAACCGTCAATTATATTCTTTTATTTTGTTATCATTGTTATAGTCAAACTCATCAATCGACAAATGATTTCTACATTTATCAATATCTATTTCATCAGGCTGCAGAAAACTGTCTATTTTGCTCTCTTTTATTGTTATCATTGTAACCAAACTCATCAATCAGCAAATGATTTATACGTTTACCAAAACCTCTTATATTAGACAGTAGAAAATCGTCAACTTTGCTCCTATTTTTTTTTTTGTATGGCTACAGCCAAACTCATCAATCAGCAAATTTCTAAGTTAATCAAGAGCTCTTTCGTTAGGCTGCAGAAAACCTTCAATTTTGTTCATTTACCGTTATAATGGTTATTGCAAAACTCTTCAATCAGTCAATGATTTTTACATTTATCGAGATCTCTTTCATCAGACTGCTAAAAATTGTCAACTTTGCTCTTTTTCTGTTAGAATGGTTATAGCTAAACTCTTCTATCGGTAAATGATTTTTATGTTTATCAAAGATCTCTTTCATCAAACTGCGGAAAGCTGTCAATTTTGCTTTTTTTTTTTTTTTTTATCATGGATATAGCCAAACTCATCATCAACAAATGATTTCTACGTTTAGCAAGAGCTTTTTCATGAGCCTGCAAAAAACTGTCAATTTTGCTCATTTTTTTTTTATCATTGTTATCCTTTTTTTTTTTTTTTTTTGTCAAACTGTTATCATTGTTATCCAAACTCATCAATCAGCATATGATTTCTACGCTACGTTGATCAAGATATCTTTAATCGGACTGCATAAAGACGTAAATTTTATCTCTCTTGTTTGTAATCATTGTTATAGCCAAATTCATTAATGAGCAAATAATTTTTACGTTTATCAAGACCTCTTTCATTACGTTGCAAAAAACAGTCACTTTTGCTCCTTTTTTATTATCATGGTTATAGCCAAACTCATCATTCAACAAATTATTTCTACGTGTATTAAGATCTTTTTCACCGGATTGCAGAAACCATCAATTATGCCCCTTTTTCCGTTATCATGGTTATAGCCAAACTCATCATTCAACAAATTATTTCTACGTGTATTAAGATCTTTTTCACCGGATTGCAGAAACCATCAATTATGCCCCTTTTTCCGTTATAATGGTTATAGCAAAACTCTTTAATCTGCAAACGATTTCTACGTTTATCAAGAGCTCTTTCATTAGACTGCAGAAAACCGTCAATTTTTTTTTTGTTATCATATTAATAGCCAAACTCATCATCTGCAAAAGATTTATACATTTATCATAAACTTTTTCATGAACCTGCAGAAAATTGTCACTTTTGCTCATTTTTTTCTTTATCATTGTTGTAGCCAAATTCAGCAATCAACAAATGATATCTACGTTTATCAAGATCTCTTTCATCGACTAAAGAAAATCGTCAATGTTGTCTCTCTTGTTTTATTGTTAATGGTTACAGCCAAACTCATCAATGAACAGATAATTTTTACGTTTACCAAGAGCTTTTTCATTACGTTGAAAAAAATGTCAATTTCGCTCTCTTTTTTTTGTTACCATGGTTATAACCAAACTCATCAATCAGCAAAATATTTCTACACTTATCGAAAGCTCTTTCATCATGACGCAGAAATTCGTTATTTTTCTCCTGTTTTTTCGTTAACATTGTTATAGTCAAACTCATCAATCACCAAACGATTTCTACGTTTATCAAGAGCTTTTTCATGAAGTTGAAGAAAACCGTCAACTTTGCTCATCTTATTCTTTATAATCATGATTATAGCCAAACACATATATCAGAAAATAATTTCTATGTTTATCAATATTTCTTCATGAGACTGAAAGAAACCGTCAATTTTGTTTATTTTATTTTGTTATTATTATTATAGAAAAACTCATCAATCAGCAAATACTTTCTGCATTTATCAATAGCTCTTTCATCAGACTGCAGAAAACTGTCGATTTTGCTCTCTTTTATTGTTATCATTGTTATAACCAAACTCGTTATCATTGTTATAACCAAACTCATCAATCAACAAATGATTTCTACGTTTCTCAAAACCTCTTTCTTTAGGCAATAGAAAACTGTCTATTTTGCTCTTTTTTTTATCAATGTTATAGCCAAACTCATCAATCAGTAAATGTTTTATACATTTATCAAGAGCTATTTCATTAGACAGCAGAAAACTGTCAATTTTACTCTTCTTTTTTTGTTATCATGGCTATTGCCAAACTCATCAATCATCAAATGATTTCTATGTTAATCAAGAGCTCTTTCATTAAGCTGCAGAAAATCTTCAATTTGGAGAGATAAGAGAATGTTATAAATGGTAAAAATAAGATGATAATCATTAAAAAAAAACAAAAAAAAAATTCCAAGACAATAAGAAAACAACGAACGTCATCATTCCTCCATGGCATTCTCTTTGCGTGTGACGATAGGTACTTCGTCGTTTTCAGGATTCGTGACATCCGGTTTATAACATCATAATCAGTTAACGTTCCGTCAAAAATTTTAGAGTTTCGATTATGGACGACAAAAAAAAAAAGTAACTACCAACAAAGCATCTCGTCGGCAATACTGAGATCTATATTCAACATAATTATCAAAAACTCATCAATCATCAAATTATTTATACATTTATCAAAAACTCTTTCATCAGGCTGCAGAAAATCGCTATTTTACTCATTTTTTGTTATCTTTGTTATAGCCAAACTCATCTTCAGTAAATGATTTATACGCTTATCAAGAGCTCTTTCATCAGACTTCAGAAAACAGTCAACTTTGCTCCACTTGTTTTTTTTTCTAATTATGGTTATAGCCAAAATCATAAATCAGAAAGTGATTATTATGTTTATTAACAATTTTTTCATGAGGCTGCAAAAAACCGTCAATTTTGCTCATTCTTTTGTTATCAAGTTATAGCCAAACTCATAAATCAGCAAATGATTTCTACGTTTACTAAGAGCTCTTTCATTAGGCTATAGAAAACTATCAATTTTGCTCTCTTTTATGGGTATCATTGTTATAGCCAAACTCATCAATCAGCAAAGGTTTTCTACTTTTATCAAGAGCTCTTTCATTAGACAGCAGAAAACCGTCAAATTTCTTTTTTTTTTTGTTATCATGGCTATTGCCAAACTCATCAATTAGCAAATAATTTCTCTGCGAATCAAGAGCCCTTTCATCAGGCTGCAAAAAACTTCACTTTTGCTCATTTTTCGTTATAATGATCATGCTAAAACTTTTCAATCAGCAAATTATTTTTACGTTTATCAAGCGCTCTTTCATTAGAATGGAGAAAACCGTCAGTTTTTTTTTGTTTTGTTATCATGGTAATAGCTAAACTCATCATCTACAAAAGATTTATACGTTTATCAAAAGCTTTGTCATGAACCTGTAATAAACTGTCACTTTAGCTCATTTTTTCTTTATCATTTTTGTAGCCAAACTCATCAATCAACAAATGATATCTATGTTTATCAAGATCTCTTTCATCGGATTACAGAAAGTCGCCAATTTTGTCTCTCTTGTTTTTTTTATTATGGTTATAGCAAAACTCATCAATGAACAAATCATTTTTACGTTTACCAAGAGCTCTTTCATTACGTAGCAAAAACGTACATTTCGCTCCTTTTTTTTGTTATCATGGTTATAGGCAAACTCATCAATCAGCAAATTATTTCTGCATGAGGATGCAGAAAATCGTTATTTTTCTCATGTTTGTTGGTTATCATTGTTATAGCCAAACTCATTAATCAACAAACGATTTCTACGTTTATCAAGAGCTTTTTCATGAAGTTGAAGAAAACCATCAACTTTGCTCATCATGTTCTTTTTAATCAATGATTATAGCCAAACAAATATATCTGAAAATAATTTCTACATTTATCAACATTTCTTCGTGAGGCTGAAAGAATCCGTCAATTTTGTTCTTTTATTTTGTTATCATTGTTATAGTCAAACTCATCAATATCGGCAAATAATTTCTACATTTATCAATAGCTCTTTCTTCATCCTAGAGAAAACTGTCTATTTTGCTCTATTTTATTGTTATCATTGTTATAACCAAACTCATCAATCAGCAAATGATTTATACGTTTACTAAAACCTCTTACATTAGACAGTAGATAACCGTCAATTTTGCTCCTATTTTTTTTTATGGCTATAGCCAAACTCATCAATCAACAAATTTCTAAGTTAATCAAGAGCTCTTTCGTTAGGCTGCAGAAAACCTTCAATTTGCTCATTTACTATTATAATGGTTATTGCAAAACTCTTCAATCAGCCAATGATTTTTACGATTATCGAGAGCTCTTTCATCAGACTGCCAAAAATCGTCAACTTTGCTCTTTTTTGTTAGAATGGGTATAGTTAAACTCTTCAATCGGCAAATGATTTCTACGTTAATCAAAGACCTCTTTCATCAGACTGCGAAAAGACGTTAATTTTGCTTTTTTTTTTTTTTTTGTTATCTTGGATATACCCAAACTAATCATCAACAAATGATTTCTACGTTTATCAAGAGATTTTTCATGAGCCTTCAGAAAACTGTCACTTTTGCTCATTTTTTCCGTTATCATTGTTATAGCCAAACTCAACAATCAACATATGATTTCTACGTTAATCAAGATATCATTAATCAGACTGCAGATTGCCGTCAATTTTATCTCTCTTGTTTGTAATCCATGGTTATAGCCCAAACTCATCATGAGCAAATAATTTTTACGTTTATCAAGAGCTCTTTCATTACACTGTAGAAAACCGTCACTTTTGCTCATTTTTTCTTTTGTTATCATGGTTATAGCCAAACTCATCAATCATCAAATGATTTCTACGTTTATCAATTTCTCTTTCATCGAACTGCAGAAAAGCGTCAATTTTGCCCCTTTTTTTTGTTATAATGGTTATAGCAAAACTCTGTAATCGGCAAACGATTTCTACGTTTAGCAAGAGCTCTTTCATCAGACTGTAGAAAATCATCAATTTGGCTCTCTTTTTTCCATCGTGGTTATAACCAAACTCATCATTAGCAAATGATCTCTATGTTTATCAAGAACATTTTCATGAGCCTGCAGAAAACCGTCAATTTTGCTTCTTTTTTCGTTATCATTGTTATAGCCAAACTCATCAATCAGCAAATGATTTATACGTTTATCAAGATCTCTTTCATCAGACAGTAGAAAACCGTCAATTTTGGCTCTCTTGTTTTGTTATCATGGTTATAGGCAAACTTATCAATGAACAAATATTTTTTACGTTTATCAAGAACTCTTTCATCACCTTGCAAAAAAAGGTCAATTTTGCTCCTTTTTTTTGTTATCATGGTTATAGCCAAACTCATCAATCAGCAAACTATTTCTACATTTATCAAAAGCTCTTTCATTAGGCTGTAGAAAATCGCTATTTTGCTCATGTTTTGTGTTATCATTGTTACAGCCAAACTTATGTTCAACAAATAATTTCTACGCTTATCAAGAACTCTTTCATCAGACTCCCGAAAACTATCAACTTTGCTTCTCTTGTTTTGTTATCATGTTGATCAGGTTTTATAAAATTATTTTGTCATTCAGTGAGAAATTAATAATAAAATTATGTAACTTCTGTAGGGTGAAGGTTTTTTTTATAAAGTAACTAAACTATATTGTAGTTATCAAATAATTTTACTATTAATTTTAAAATAAAAGATACATTATGGACCAACCATTATAAATAACTATTATATATCAGAATTTAATTGATCAGTTTTGAATCACTAATGATCTTGACTCATTTTCTATTCCGTATACCAATAATATTCACTCATTTTCTATTCTGTATACCAATAATATTCTTAATTCTTCTTCTTCATCTTCATTGGTCTCAAGATCGTCCTCCACATTCAAATATGAGGTAAGTATTCAACATCAGCGGTATTTCCCTTGTTTGTACAAGTAAAACCACTAACGGACTAAGAAATTGAGGTTAACATATAAACAAAGGCATGCATGACTACAAACTAAACGAAAAAAATTTAGATAAAACCAATGCATGATCACCGTAGCATTGGTGAAGCGACCTCAGGGTAACAACAACAATAATTGAGTGCCTGTATCAGATTCAAACATTCGTGTTCCCTTAATGCTATCTCCTCTCTTTCTTTTACCGGTATGTAAGAGTCTTCCATCTGTTCCTTCTCATTCCTCTATAGATACAATCATAACTTTTGTGTTCTCTATCACCTGCAAAAGAAAGATTTCAAGATACTAAAGGATGTAGAACATGTTCTTTTCATCCTCATCTCCAGTACGTGCTCAAGTAACGTTGTTAACATTTCATATCATCACCATCTTCTTCTTTCTCTTCCGATTAGGGTTTTCGATGCCATTTTGAGCTTTCCTATAACATACATGCTCTCCACTGCGACCAATGTTGTATCTCCTTCTATTGCAACAACGTATTGCTTCACTATATAATTCACCACCATGGCTGATTCCGGTTGATGATAACACAAAGACAGAGCAAAAATCATATCAGAAACTCTCAATTAAACCGGAAAATCCTAACAAATCAATACTTATATATATATATATATATATATATATATATATATATATATAAAGTTTGGGTTTAGTACTTGTTTTAAATTTTAATTAAAAAAAATATTGCTTACAAAACAAATATCTACAAACACTAAATCAAGCACACACACAAACAATCTAATCGTGTACTTACAATTGTTTTTTTTTATAAGTTTGTAGATGGAGTGATGAAGAATATCGTGATCATAGGAAACATGAATCATATTGAACTAATTCACTTCTCCAAAAGCAGCTTTATCACACTCCACAGTATAAGAAAAAAAAAAGAAACTTACAAAATAAACTCACGTTATGTAGAACTCATATTCCAAAATAATTCAAAACAAAGCTAAAAAGTGATCTAAATTAAATTACATACATGCGGCTTGAGCAGTGTTAATAATACGAATCAACTCTTAGTTCTGGCAACATCTCTTACTAATAAAAGGTGTTCATTGAGGCCTCTCAATATATCTACATCAGCACAATCAAAAGCATTTTAGAGGAAGCCACGTAAGCGGAGATTTTGCAAGATGCCACATCACTCTTAAAAACCACTTACAATTATCCACGTCTCATTGACACATAGTATATAATAGGTCACTCAAGAGACTCCCCTCGCCCAAACTTCAGCTTTTGGAATTCCCCCTAAGCCACCCAATCAAAATTCATCGCACTTATTACTTCTCAAATGTTGATGAATTTGGCGTGGTCATCAACATCATTGGATCACTCTAGAGAAGTTCACTCTACGAAAGTGTAATTAATAGTAGATACAAATTCGTGGAAGAGACCAGCATCATCCTCCGAAATCATGAATCCGCCAACATTTACCTTGCTCAGTTCCTCGATTGCTCGCACGCAGCACCCTGGAAGCGAATTGCCGAAGCCGACTACCCAAGATAACCCTTAGATTAGAAAAACTGAAGCGTAAAAACCTTAGTTCACGCTTTAGAGGTATTTTTGCTCTACTAACATAAAGATCCATCCCTCTATGTATATTTTGTTTCTATACGTGTGATTAGATGATGTGTGTATGTGTAGGACAAAACTTCAACGCACTGTGATGAACAAAAATAAAATACTTTCACTTGGATTTGATAGTATTATATTTGGCTTTCATCGTAAGTTTTGGAATCAATTTCAATGAAAATTAAAATGTGTAATGAAATAATGTTCCTTTAAAAAACATTTAGCATGTGGTTTTCCTCAAAAAGTTTCAATGGTTTTTTTTATAAATAATAAGAATGACCCATTTACATACACTTTCATATTACTGAGATTTAACTTTTTTCTTACATGCTTGCAGTTTATTTCAATATGACCATATATCAAGTTTGTCAAGGCTTTAAAATTCATGAGGTCAAAATTTTGTCTTCCCTACTCCGCTCTTGTCGTTATGTCGAAGCGAATGTGTTGGATACGTTCAGTTCAAGCTTTGAGATAATTAGGTCAAATTTGTTCAAACAAACTAAAATAATTAGGTTGAAAGTAATTGAAAATTTGGCTGCTAAAATTCCGAAAGTGATTTTAAATTTAAGCCGCTGATAAAATGGGAAAGAAAAGTTTTAGCTTTTACATATAAAGTGAAAAATAAACTAATCAAAACATTTAAAGGGAATTTGAATATTGACTTCTTAACACGATCAAAGTCAATGATGTAGTATCACACAAGAACCATCGTTCTTTACTTGCTAATCCATTGCTTGGTTATTTAAAAATAATGATATTTTTGTTATTTTTCTTCAAGATTTCATAACATTAGAAACCAAGTTATCAAATTACACATATTCAAATCCTTAACAACATAACTAAAGAAGATAAATTTGAAAAGCTTTTGGAATTTCTCCAAAATTAAAACTACTATTAGAAAAGGTACATTTCATACTATTATGAAGAGATCATTTTCCTTTAAGATTATTAGAGACTATATAGATGAGAAAAAAAACTATATAAGTAATAATAAGAAACAAAAAATAAATTTCAATTTGTAAATATAAATTAGAATGAATAGATTAATAGTATCATATAGGTTATATTTATTAAAATGCTAAATACAATATCATATGACTTTTTAATATATAACTAAAATTGAATTTAAACTTAAGTTAATTAATCTAAAAATGTCAATTATTAACGCCCGGATTTTCCTCTAGTGATCACTAAATTTAATAAAACTGAAACAATTTAAAAGCAAAGAGAAAGTTATATGAACAATTTTAAAAAATATCTAATTAAATACTACTATAGAGAGCAAATCTTTAATTAATCATATAAGTGTCTATATGTATATAATAAACACATAATTTAAAAATAGTATGTGGGATGAAAATCACATGTCAATATATTTAAGAATAAAAGAACTTTGTGTCTTTTTTTATTTTCATCCTTTTCTGAAACTACCCTTATAGATTTTAATTTTTTAATTTTAATTCAAAACAAAAATATATTTCAAATTATAAAATACATGGTGGAAAAATTATAATCATAATATAATTATTTAAATATTAGTACCTTGACGGATTATATCCTTGATTCATAAGACATTATCTTCAATATTTACGAATTTTAACTTTCTTAATTAAACAATTTCGAGATAAAAATATTCACATCATTATTTAAAAATTTTAAAGTCTTTATCAAATTTGTACAATTTTATCCTTATATTCTCGCAAAATAAAATCGAAGTCAAAATTTATAGAGATTTTGTTAAAGATTTTTTTGTAAACTTTGATCTTTTGTGTAAGAATCATAGATATCGTATCCAATAGATTTAATCTAAAAAATTTCATAAATTATATAACAGATTAAAGTTTAATGAAATACCACTTATGAGATGAAATAATGACACATAGCATATTGTTAAAAGATTTTTTAAATCCAATTGATGTGTTCGTCAAATAACTCCGGCCCCAATAATTTCACTTCTTAGATATCCACAAACGTTTTAAATATTATATAAGCTAAATGACATATAACACAACATGTTTTATAATTCATAAATAAAAACATTCACATTTGTCATATGTACCTACGTCTCTAGTTATAAAATCCTTAATACAAATGATAAGATTGGTACAAAATTAAACGAAACAAATAAAACCACTAAAGCAAGTACCACCACCTCCACCTACAACATACCGTACCTTCAACCACCTCCACCACCACTGTATCCTCCACCACCTTGAGAACAATCTCTCGCCATATAACTTGGTTCACTACACCTAAAGCAAGTACCATCACCACCATATCCTCCTTAATAATTTCCACCATCACGTCCTCACCTCCACAGCCAAAACCACCACATCCACCAGATGAACCGCCGTTATTTCACTGAACAGGAGCACCCTCGGGTCCAGAAACTTCAACAGTCTTCAGACGACTGGCGTTGTCAACCTCAACCTTGAACTCAACAGCTTCATCAACGGTAAGGCTACGAAATTTTTCAGAGCTAATGGACTGGTGAACGAAGAGATCGTCACCACTCACCACCGTCGTCTGGTGTGATGAAACCAAACCCCTTGTGTGTATTAAACAACTTCACCGATCCCTTGCGTCTCTATCCACCACTCATATTTTCATCACCGTCGCTCATTCGGATCAGTCTCCGACAACCAAAAATCACTGATCAGCTATTTTTCCTATCTCTCATAATAAAACATATAAATTAAAGTCAAAATAGATTAGCTATTTTTCCTATCTCTCATAATAAAACATATAAATTAAAGTCAAAATAGGTTAATGGCAATTAAATAAACAAAAGAATATAAAATTACATATTCATAGCATATTCAATCCTTTAGTCGCCTATAAAAGAGGTTAGATGAAAGCCTAACTCCTATAAAGATGGGATTGAACTTTTTGATCCATGACGAAAACATGTACCATAAAATACACAAATTAACTCACACGTCAGTTGTAATCTTCTCTCCATCGATTCAAGTATTAATTTCCACACATCCAAATTATGATTGAACGTAAAAATCATATGTGGAAATTGCGGCATCTTTCAATTCACTAATCAAAACTGAAACAATCAAACCCTAAACTTTTCTCTCACGATTACAAGGATTCAAAGTGATAGAATTTCTTAGAAGCCCAGTATCTATTTAACAATTTCATCACGATAGACATACCTATGCAATCTCGACAGATATCGTTTTAGAGAACTCTGTTTTTCCCGAGCTTCAAAATAGACTCAATATGTTTTAGAAAGCAAATTAATGTTAGAGTTTCTAAAAAACAAAAGAAAGCATATAAATAATTCATAACAAAATACAAATAAAAATAGTAGATTAGAGATTACCTTCTCGTAGTCATCTAATAATAAAAAAACTCATAAAATTAAGAAATATTAATATACAAAAATACATGTTTATATCAGATCGATTTAAACGTAGAGATGAGTTCTTCGAGAACCTTGACCAACATAGTTCCAATAATTTATCAAATCTTTCATATAATAACACGACATAATTATTTCTACGAATAACAAATATTCTATATAAAAAAAAAGGTCTCAATCACACAAATAATCAAAGAAAATAATCAACAACCAATATACAAAATAAAAAGAAAAAACAAAAAAAATCTAAAACATAGTCGATTATAATATACCTTATCAATCTCATTGACCTCCAAAAACTTGTAAATCACTTCCGCATCAGCGCAATGCTCCGCCTTCAAAAACACAAAAACTATGAGTAACGTTGACAAAAAAAAAATATTTCGTTATGTAGTGCATGGTAAAAAATTATTTTACATCAGATCTGATGAGAGACAACTATCAATAATTAAACCAACACAAATTATAAAATTGTAAGTAATTTACAAAGAGACATAAGAGAAGCGCTAACTAAAATTAAAGAGGACTCACGATTGATGTAAAAAGTTTGTTAATGAATTTAATGAAGAGGCATGTCTTCATCAACTCGTTCATTCAATCTCTTGATAGAAACTCCCATGAGCGGTTACCTAAAACATAATTCACACGATACAAATCAGCAAAACAATAACAATCTTAATAATTCATAGACCAAGATAATAACAATACAAATATAACCTCAAGAAAAAGTAAAAAATAATAACGCAAAATAAAAAAATCGATCCATAAAAGAACCAAAGCAACAAAAAAAAAAGCTATAATATCAAAACGATATGTTTAGGCTAACGAATCTGAGTTCTAATGGTGTGGCTGCGGCTCTATATTTATAGCTTAAAATCTAGGGCACACTGTCATAATTATCTCTAAAAATTTATTTTTTAAAATTGGAAAATTTCTTGATACAAATATTCGTAAGATATTTTAATATCTATCTTAACTTTTTATAAAAATTAAAAAACGAAATATTCCATATTTTAATATTAAAAAACGAAATATTCTATATTTTAATATTAAAAAACGAAATATTCTATATTTTAATAAAATTCACACGATTTTATTGTTTTACCCTCACCAAAAAATAGAAAACTGGATTTGATAGTGTATTCATTAAGGGTGATTAAGACTAATCATCTCAAAACACGATTAGACTTATATACCCTTAACAATTAAGATCAAAAAATTTCGAAATCGAGGGTGTTTAGGACATTAGTATAGAGATCAACACACGATTAGACTTATATACCCCTAATTACGAAGAAGAAGAAATTTCGAGAAGAACAATTCATTAAGGGTGTTTAGGACAAATCATTCCAACTTTTAACCACAGGCCTCCAATGCCCTAACTTTCAATATGGTGCGTTTCTACTTCTCAAATAATTATTGTAGAGATTACCACACCATATCAAACCCATCTTTTTTTTTTTTTTTTAATTTTCATATATCTTTGTAGCTTTCATAGATAATCCCACATTAATTTAGAATGTCTCGACGGCGGCCACCGGATTCAAATCTGCGGCTACTTCAGCGTTCTTCATCGCCTCGAACCGTGGCTCCTTGGGCTGAAACTTGAGTCCGGCATAGAGTTTCATGTAGTCATCAAACACAAAGCTTGGGTATTTTGAGTCTTTATCCACAAGAGATGTTGCCGGAGAGATTTCGGCATCGCTTCCGGGGTTGTAGAACGACGCAATAGACATCCTGTTTCCTTCTTTTTGGGTCATCACACGGTGCATTACACTCTTGTACTTCCCGTTTGTTATCACCTACGCACATTTGACAAGGAAGTTATATATCCCGGTTAAACATAAACCAATTTATTGATTAATATCGGTTTGGTAATTAGATACTAGAACCGGATCCTGCTAACTGTTAGGCAAAAACCAGCTGTACAAACGTCTATCATTAACCGGGATTAACCAAGAAATAACCGGTTTACCTCAAGTTGGTCACCAAGGTTGATGACAATGGAATGCTTGAGAGGAGGAACATCAACCCAATCACCATCTTTTAGAAGCTGAAGACCACTGACCTTATCGTCTTGAAACAGCAAAATAAGGCCTCCTGCATCTGTGTGAGCCCTAAGCCCTTTGATCATCTCCGGTTTAGGACATGGTGGATAGTTGCTAACCTTTGTCCCGAAAGTTGGGCCCTTTGTCCCATGAAACACCTTCTTCAAGTACCCTTTCTCCAACCCTAGGTTCTCACACAACAAATCCAATAGCTCTTCTGCTAGATTCTCCACCATCTTTCCAAAATCCTTCATTGCCAATCTGTTAATTAAGAGACATGGGAAGCAAATTAATCAATAAAATTTTTTTAAGCTTGTGAAGTGTTTTTAAAGCTGGATCAAATTTTGTGTGTGTACCGGTATTCGTTCGACATATCAGGGATGTCGTAGAGGTTAGATTGAGGGAGATGGCGGAGGTAGAAAGTGCTTTCCCAATCAACATCTTCGACTTCGGTCTCAAGAGTATCTAAACCTTTGGAACGGAGCATTTCTTTGAACTTTTGTTCCATATGTTTCTTGTAGTGTTCCTTTGTCATCCTCTCAATGTTGTCCATTAGATCGTATGGTAGTCCATGGTTCACCAGCTGAAATAACAAAACTTTGAATTGTATAACGTCCATTTTTGGGGAAAACATAAATAAAGGGAAAACGATTTGATTTATTTTCATAAGTTATATATATATATATATTATATGACACTAAAGTAATAAGTTCTAACAAAACAAAGAACATAAATTCCCTGATAATCAATCAACAAGAGAAGATAGACAAGAACCTCAAAGAAGCCCCAGTTTTGACAAGCATCTTCGATCAAAGCCATGGTTTGGTCTCTCTCTTTACCATTGAGCTTAGACAAGTCGATAACTGGAAACTTAATGGTCTTCTCCATCTCTCTAGCTCTGTGTGTAAACTCTCTTTTAACTCGCAGCTTAACGTTTTTTTTATCTTTGATGATGCTAAATGTGTGAGTTGAGGGGTTGATAGAGGGTCGCTATTTATAGGCGGAATTAATTAAACAAATAAAAAATTAGTAAAACGATAGAACAGTATATCATAAGATCATATAATTGTTAAATTCAAAAAAGAAAGATCATATAATTGTGTCTTTTAGATAAAAGTTGCTAAATATAAAAATTTATATTTCTTATTAGAAAAGAAAAAGAGTTTGTGGAAGTTGTATATGAGTGTGTGCAACATAATTGTGGGACCTTACTCTCCTGCTTTTGAGATGGGATAAAATTTGGTGTTTTCCATTTGTATCTCTAATTCTGCAATTCTATTGGTTTTATCTTTTGCTTTTTTATGAAAACATGAATAATTGTTTATAAGGTTCGTACAAGTAAGAGAAAGACTCGAAGAATTTTTTTATCTGCTGGTGCTTTGTGGAGTCATTAGATGCAAAGAAAGGCTACGGATGATGTGTAATATACGATCAATCTCGACAAATAACAATATAGTGGTTTTGATTATCTAGTTATGTATATATGATCATTTTATCTGAATCACTATGGTTAGAGAATGAGTAAGTCATTGTAAAATGCGTACAAGAAATAAATAGAAAACTGTCTGTAGTAACTCGTAATCCATTGCTGGTTCGATTCCGGCAGAAAAAAAAAATATATATATCATTGCTCGACAGATCAATTTTCTTATTTTGCATAATATAGCAAGTTGAGAAGACAAATTCCATGTCGAGTAATTTTTTGAGTATTTTTTTTAACATATACAAAAGGATCATATTCCTAAAATATATTAGCTACTCCCGTCACAAATATTTTATACAAGATCAACTCAAAACCGCTATTTTCATTACCAACATTTTGCATCTTCGAATTTTATATGTTTATATTTTTAATTTGACTGAAAATTTATGCTGTATATATGATGATGTTCTTTTTATTTTTGTCATAGAAATTGTGGAAATAACAAAACATTAATTAAAGTCATCAATGACTAATTTGCAGAATCCCAAAATTAGTGTATCATTCTAATTCATGGATTACCAACCATAACCTAAAGTTGTATGATTTTGCTCCTTTTTGAATTATAAACAAACTTTGTTAATTTTGGGAAGAAAGAAGATAAACCTGATCAATTTTCTGTCAAATTAACTTGATCATTTTTGTTTTTTCCAAACTTGATCATTATGAGATTGCTTATTCGATAATTAAGTTGGCCTTGGCCAGCTAATACTTACAATAAGTTATCTTTGGATAATTGGATTCGTCCATAATAGGGAAAAAAGATTCCTCATAGTTAACAAATCAATAAAAACTTTAAATCAAATGTTTGGTAAGAAAAGTATACATATATATAATTTAACTAAAGTTATAGAATATTCTCAAACTCACTAAGAAGTGAAACTAAAATAAAATAAGTTTGAAATGATAGTACTCTCTTTATGTAATAAAAACAACACAAGATGTAATTAATTAATTCCAAGTTGTAATACTTGAGGTTATAATACTTGTGCCAAAAAAAAATATCTTGTATCAAGTAACAAGAGAATAAATCAATCTTTATCTCTCTCGTATCTTCTGATATACATTGATGACAAGAAAAATCGAAAAGAAAAACTTCGGTCGGTGGCTACTACTACCTACTTTTCCTTTGGTGATCTTAGCCCCATGCGATCTTGTTATTTCTTTCACTAATTTAATCAAGTATCAATTTACAAACTACATATCTATCGAAATTCGGATTTATATACTTATTTATGAACAAACTATGTACTTTCAGCGGTAACGTTTTAATTTTGTGAAACTAGATTTACACTCGCAACATGTTTATATTATTATATATACCATCTTCTTCTTCTTCTTATTGGAGTTATATATACACATACGCATTTTCATTAATATAACACTAATTTCGTTATAATAAAATACAACATATTGGTTAATCACTTAATTGTGTTTACGTGTCTAAGCATGTGTACTCGTCGTATGAATCACGCTGCATCTATGTATTTAGAAATTTTGTAATTGAAAAACGTAAAAATGGACGAGCACTTAAAGAAAAAGAAGCTACATACGAAAATTGCGAGAGAAGAAAAATACACCCTTTTTTTTTTTTTATCTTAAACCTCAAAAGCCCGTAAATAGTATTGGGCCTTAAGTTTCGAACATCATAGAACAGGCCGCTTATAATGATATCCCTAAAATACCCTTTGCCTTGTAGGATGAGTAAATTAATTAACGAATTGACGATTATACCCTTGGGTCAGACTATAAATTCACACCAACCCCAATGCGGAGACCTCGAAGTGAACTCCATTGACGACGAGTGAAGCAAAGAAAGGAGGGAAGAAAAAGTTAGGTTCGAAACGAAAACTAGTGAGTTAGGTGAAAAACTGAAAACCACCATAGCAATGGCTCCTGCTCTTGCCGTTACCCGAGATCTCACCGCCGCCGGATCTCTGGAGAATGCTCCGGCGAAAGGACGTGCTTCGGTTTACAGTGAAGTTCAATCAAGCCGTATCAACAACGCTCTTCCTTTGCCTTCTGTTCTTAATGGAGCTTTCAAAATCGTCGAAGGTCCTGCTAGTTCCGCCGCCGGGAATCCAGGTTAGAGGCTCGTGATTTGAGTTTTTTTTTTATTAAATCAGTCTGATCTAGATCTTGTTAGTTTGGTGAGGAACAAGATGATTTTTTAAACTAAATTGAATTAGGTTCTCGTGAAGTCTGAGAATTCTGTTACAGATCTGTGGTTTATAGATTTACAAGAGTTTTGGAGAATTTATTAGTGTTTTGGTTTATATGATTGCAGAGGAGATAGCGAAGTTGTTTCCGGGTCTATATGGCCAGCCATCTGTAGCAGTGGTTCCAGATCAGAATGCATCTTTATCGGCACAGAAATTGAAGATTGGTGTTGTTTTGTCTGGAGGTCAGGCGCCTGGTGGGCACAATGTTATATCTGGACTGTTTGGTAAGGGTTTGATTTTTATGTCAAATGATGTTTTTTGGTAGAATTGTAGCTGACATTGTTCCACTCTTTGATTTGTTATTTTGTTTTCGGCGTTAGATTACCTGCAAGAGCGAGCGAAAGGTAGCACGTTTTACGGGTTCAAGGGTGGTCCAGCTGGTATCATCAAATGCAAATACGTTGAGTTGAATGCTGAATATATTCATCCTTACAGAAACCAGGTACTTGGACTGGTTTATTAATCCTTCCGACGAGCTTTCTGATTGATTGGGATTTAAGTATTACATCATCGGCTTCATTTTAAATTGAAACTATGATATTTGCATTGGTGGTTGAATATGCTTGTCTGTCATGTTGATGTGGTTATAATTCTTTTTTGGCCTCAACAGGGTGGTTTTGACATGATCTGCAGTGGAAGAGACAAGATTGAAACACCTGACCAGGTTGGATAGTTTTTGTGGGGTTTAAGAGATTTAATACTGCTTCCGAAGCCTCTATTGTATGCTAAATGGCTCACATGTGCAGTTTAAACAAGCTGAAGAAACAGCAAAGAAGCTAGATTTGGATGGATTGGTGGTTATCGGTGGAGATGACTCCAACACCAATGCTTGTCTCCTTGCTGAAAACTTCAGGTAAACCTGGCAGTCGAATCTTTTTATGTTGAAACTTATTTACCTTAGTCTAAAGTAGTTGTTCTTGAAGATCCATGTGAACAGAATCTTTAATGCTTTGTTGATTCAGCATTTGACTTATTATCTACTTGTATAATTAGGAGTAAGAACTTGAAAACTCGAGTTATTGGGTGCCCCAAGACCATTGATGGTGATTTGAAATGCAAAGAGGTTCCTACTAGTTTTGGGTTTGACACAGCTTGCAAGGTGAGATTCCGTTTTGATCAGTTTTTATCAGTTGTTACATAACTAATCGTATGCTGTTGATTCTATACCATGTCAAGAATCTAATTTTTTGTTCCACCAGAAGAAATATGTTGAAAGAAGCCTATTGAAACATTTTATTGCCTATGCAGATTTACTCTGAAATGATTGGAAATGTCATGATTGATGCAAGGTCAACTGGAAAGTACTATCATTGTAAGTAATTGGTTAAAGAGAAATTCTTTAAGTTGCTTAATATGTGTTGTGCCCTATTGGTTTACTGATGCTTGCAATGTTGTATCACATTTTCATTGCAGTTGTACGTCTTATGGGTCGAGCTGCTTCCCACATTACGCTTGAGTGTGCTTTACAAACTCACCCAAACATAACAATTATTGGAGAAGAGGTAACGTTCTTGTTTGACTTCAAATTACCCCAAAGATAGTTGAATCTTATAGATGATAGAACTAGACTGCATATTAGATTCATTTTGGTCACACATTTCCATTGAAGCAAATCATATATTTCAATATGGGTTATTGCTTCAGAGAGACCTCACACATGCAACAGTAGATCCGTCTATATTTACTCAGCTTTGATCTGGAAATAATTTTTTTGCAGGTTTCTGCCCAGAAGCAGACTTTGAAGAATGTCACAGACTACATGGTAGATGTTATCTGCAAACGTGCTGAACTTGATTACAACTACGGTGTCATACTGATCCCAGAAGGTCTGATCGACTTTATTCCTGAGGTGTGTTTTCGCGTTAAAAGTTAGAATCTACTACTTTCAAACCTATTAATATGATTGTTTTTCTTAACTGATGATCAATATTATTTTATGACTTCTCAGGTCCAAGAGCTGATTGCAGAACTGAATGAAATTTTGGCAAATGAGGTTGTCGATGAAAATGGGCTGTGGAAAAAGAAGCTCACCGAGCAATCCCTGAAGCTGTTTGATCTTCTGCCTGAAGCAATTCAGGAACAGCTGATGCTTGAGAGAGACCCACACGGAAATGTCCAGGTGATCATGGCCCTGTCGCCTCATATTAAATTTCCACCTCGATGTTAGCTTCATCTCTCACAAATTATTAACATACCATGTTTCTCATCTCGATAGGTGGCTAAGATTGAGACTGAGAAGATGCTTATTCAAATGGTTGAAACTGAATTGGAGAAAAGAAAGCAAGCTGGTGCATACAAGGGACAATTCATGGGACAGTCTCATTTCTTCGGGTACTTTCACGCAATTTGTTTTTTCAACGAACCAAATCGCTATGTAATACATTGCTTATTTAAGGATGTGAATAAAACAAGCTCGATTTATGGTTTGTAATTGACTTGAATACAGGTATGAAGGAAGATGCGGCTTGCCCACAAATTTTGATGCCACATACTGTTATGCACTCGGCTATGGCGCTGGAGTACTCCTCAACAGTGGGAAGACTGGACTAATTTCTTCGGTTTGTACTCCACCATTTCCGCTAAAATCTGTTTTCCTGCTGTTGATCATAATAGCCTTTGGTAAACTAGTTTGTGCTTAGAATGAGATGAGTAACTTATTGGTGCAGGTCGGGAACTTGGCTGCTCCTGTGGAAGAATGGACTGTAGGTGGGACTGCTCTCACAGCCTTGATGGATGTCGAGAGGAGACACGGTACGGAAATATAAATCAAGAAAGCTCACTAAACACATTTTGTAATCTAGATATTAAAAAATCCGAGTTGATTTCAACTTGCAGGTAAGTTCAAGCCTGTAATCAAGAAAGCAATGGTGGAACTTGAAGGTGACTCTTTGATTCCCTTCCCTTTTTCATAGTTTTCGATTGGCGGTTAAATGGTCTTCCTGACTGTCTTTTTGAGCTCTGCAGGTGCACCATTTAAGAAATTCGCATCACTGCGTGAGGAATGGGCATTGAATAACCGATACATCAGCCCAGGTTTGTTGCAAGTTTCTTTTTTTTTTAACAAACCATCTGTTGTGTTTCAGATTCTTATCCCTTTGCGGAAATGTTATCGACTCGCAGGTCCGATCCAATTCACTGGACCTGGTTCAGACGCTCTCAGCCACACTCTACTTCTTGAACTCGGGGCTGAATAGTCTCTCGACTAACCACCATTACTTTGCTTTTCTGCCTTCCTTGGAATTTCGCATTCAGTCTTGTTATATCTTGAATGATACGTCTCCGTAACATTTCGATGATGTTTATTTCTCTCGTGTTTCTTCAACATATAAGATAATTATACGACTTGGTCTAAACTTAATACAAAGATCTAAAGTCGGAGTCTGTCTAGAAAAAGTTCTTTGCGGGTCTATTAGGAAAATCTTAAACTACTCTAAAGTCAACATATGCGTTACTTGCAAAATTTAAGATGTTTCTAAAGTACAAATTTAGTTTAAGGCCAACTTTTGTTTAAACACACTAAAAGTCCTGGTAGGCTCTATATATACATCAAGGTCAGAGTCTAAATTTAATACAAAGTTCTAAAGTCAGAATCCAAATTTAATAACAAAGTTCTTGTGGTTATATAAGGAAAATCTTAAGCTACTAAAATCAACAAATCATTACTTGTGAGGTTAACTGTTAAAGCCACCTTTTGCTTACCAGTTAACCCTATTAAAAGAAAACAGTAAAACCTAATGCTGGTAGGTTCTAGAGATACATCAAGGTCCCATACACTTATTAATTCATTTTCAAATAAGATTATACCGGTAGGTTGCTTTGTTAACGGGTCTATTATTTGCTATTTTTCTTGAAAGGGAAACAACACATTACTTTTACATGTATGTAAAATGTTTATAGTACCTAAATTAGAAGTAACCCAAGATTAAACGTTAATGATGTTCGAACTAACGAAGAGAATAACAGACACACTGAAATTGAAACAATCTCTCTCTCTTTCTCTCTCACTATCTTCGTTAACTTCGGCAAAGCTTTCGCTTTCTTATTTATGGCAATTTCTTTCATCCTTTAGTTTCACCTCTCTCTCTCTCCCTTTTTGTCGATTCAGACACAGAGAGGAGAGAGAGAGAGAGAGAGAGACCAAGAAAAGGAGACTTTTGTTTGATCATGGGACAAGAAAGACCTAACGACGAAGAGAGACCAGAGTCACGTGATCTAGGTGTCTACGGATGTTCACCGCCTCATTCACCGCGTCTCGGCCCCAACAGGTTCTCAGTTTTTGCCGGAGACCCGAATCCAAAACTAACGATAAAGCGATGCAAGAGGAAGAGAATCCAAGCTTGTAACGATCAAAGAACGGCTACAGCAGCCATTGGCGTTATGGCGATTTTGGGTTTCTTTTGCCTCGTTAATTGGTTCATGCTCTCTCGCCTTCACGAAGGTCGGGTCTGGCTTCGAAGAGGACTCTCTAATAACCCAAAACTTGTTTCTGCACAGGTCAATGATCGTAATCTTGATTAACATGTTTCCTTGATTACTAACGTTTCTTGCGTTACACTCATTTTAACACACAAAGACAAAAAAGATTTTAGCTTTTGTTATCTCTTAAAAAAAAACAGAGAAAATAAGAAAAATAATGGATTTATCTTTAGTTCAATAAAAAGATTGCATACTCAATTGTGTCTGCATAATTGAATTATGTAGTAATGACTCTGTGAAGAATTGTGTTTTTTTTTTGTTTGTGCTTAAGGTTATATAATCTTAACTTTTTGTTGTGTGGATCAGAATGAAGAGCGCCAAAAGTTCGAAAAGCCAAAGAGGAAATATAATGGAACTTATGGTAGAATGTTGAGTTTGGCTGCTCATGCTTTGGCAGAAGTAAGTAAATGTTCTCTTCATCACAAACCAATCTTAAGCTTCCTTTCTCCGGTAACATTGTTTCGTCACTACGATTTCTAATTTGCATGGTAACGGTAATGATAATGGTGTTTTATTTTTAGCAGAACAAACTTGAGCCAAAAGAGCTATGGCAGGAGCCTAAGGAACAAGCTTCGGCGTGGAAGCCTTGCGCGGATCAACGTTCTTGGACTCCTGACGGTCTCATTCTGTCTCTCTCTTTCTCTCTTTAAAACTAGGTTAAAGCTTGTTTCCTATGGAATTCATTTTTTCCTGATTTTTTAGATGGCAAAAATGGATATATTATGGTAACTGCAAACGGAGGGATTAATCAACAAAGAGTTGCTGTAAGTTTTCTTTTCTCGTCCTACAATTTCTCTAGTGACTATAATCATTGAAATTCTTCACAGGTATGTAACATCGTTGTTGTAGCCCGATTGCTCAATGCGGCTCTCGTCATTCCCAAATTCATGTTAAGTGACGTTTGGACAGATGCAAGGTAACTATTGTAAGCTCTCCGTCCTCTATCTCACATTTTCTAACCACAGAAGAATCGGTTTTTACATTTGTAACGATGTATTGAACTTTGATACTTCATAGTCAGTTTGGAGATATCTACCAAGAGGACCATTTTATGGAGTACTTGTCGCCCGATATTCGGATAGTAACGGAACTACCAGAGGAGCTTCAATCTTTGGACCTTGAAGAAATCGGTAGCGTCGTGAGTTTCATATTCTCCCCCAAATCTTGATGCAGATAATCTGATCTTTCTTCTCTTTTTGTTCATGTTTTGTCACTTTTACCTCTTAAGGTGACAGATATAGAAGTGATGAAAGAAGCCAAACCAGACTTCTATATGACACACATTCTCCCTATACTACTCAAGAACAGAGTAATCCATTTCGTTGGATTCGGAAACCGCTTAGCCTTTGATCCATTACCGTTTGAGTTACAGGTAGACATTTTTTCTCTCCTCTGCATTTCTATATATCTCTGATTATAGCCTCTTTATCTAAACTTTTTTGGAAGTAGAGGCTTCGATGCAGATGTAACTTTCACGCGCTAAACTTTGTCCCGAGAATACAAGAAACTGCGGCATTGCTCGTGAGGAGATTACGGGACAGCGGATCATACGTTGCACCACTTGATCTACATCTCCTCGGTCCAAAATCCGCTTCATTAATTTTGGACAAGAAGTCTGATTCTCCTGTGCAGGAGGAGGCAGCTTCTTCTTCTTCTTCTTCTTCTTCTTCTTCTAAGTACCTCGCTCTCCATTTACGGTTTGAAATCGACATGGTGGCTCATTCTCTGTGTTACTTCGGAGGAGGAGAAACAGAACAGAAAGAGTTGGATTCTTACCGCCAAAAACACTTTCCATCTCTTTCAACTTTAACCAAAAAAAAAAAGTTTGTTCCTTTTACTTCAAACTCAAGCTTCCTTTTCCTCATTTTCGATTCTAAACCTAAATTGCTCTGTTTCGTTTTATCCTTCTTCTTTTTCAGATTTCGGTCCGCGGATGTTTTGAGGACGGAAGGACTTTGTCCATTAACACCCGAAGAAGCTGTGCTTATGCTCGCGGCTCTTGGCTTCAACCGTGAAACCCGAGTTTTCGTAGCTGGTGCAAACATATATGGAGGATCAAAACGGTTAGCCGTGTTAACGAGCTTATACCCGAATCTAGTCACCAAAGAGAAGTTACTAACAGAATCCGAACTACAACCATTTAAAAACTTTTCATCTCAGGTAAAACACAAAACAAAGCATCAAATCCTAAGTAAAAACCGATTTGATATAAATCTTTTTTTGTTTTGGTTTATATATGTAGCTAGCGGCTTTAGATTTCATCGCTTGTGCTGCGGCAGACGCGTTTGCGATGACGGATTCAGGGAGTCAGTTATCGTCTCTTGTATCGGGGTATCGGATATATTACGGAGGAGGGAAAATGCCGACGATTAGACCGAACAAACGGAGACTTTCGGACATACTGTTGAAGAACAGTACCATTGAGTGGAATGTGTTCGAGCGAAGAGTGAGAAAAGCGATTAGACAGACAAAACATGTATTCGCTAGACCTAATGGACGCAGCGTTTACCGTTACCCAAGGTGTAAAGAATGTATGTGTCATGCATGAATCAATAAAATTTGATGATTTTGTTTTCTGTTTTTTTTGCCGGCCGGTTTTGGTTCGATTTATCCTATTTTTGTAACCTCTTAAAACGTTCGAGTTGAGTATTCTGTAATGATATATGGTTTTCATTATATGATTGAAGAGAATATCAAGATTTTGGTGTGACATTCTGATTTACCAGACCGGATTATTTGCAGATTTATTATTGTTCTAATCAATCTAGGCAAAGTTCATAATTTCATAGAATCACAACCCACCTATTAACATCAAAATCGTCAATTGAAGAGAATACCAAGATTTTTGGATTTGTACTCTGGTTTTCCAAACCGGATGATATGTGAGATATAATTGTTTCTTATTAACTGAATCCTACATAAATTCAATTAAAACACACACAAACAGAAAAAACTCCTCTAAAACTAGGTCAAAATTCAGAATTTTCATAGAACCAAAACCACTAATTAACATTGGGGAATCCAACAGAAGAAGAAAAGAAAAAACATAGAAAACCAAAACAATAGACATAAACATAGTCTTATTCTAACCAAACATCGATTAGTAAAACCCACCTCTAAGAGCTAGAACGAGATGAATAACACTACCACATTGTAGGTTATAATGTTTGGCGGTTAAATCATCAGCAAGTTGTTTCCCAGTGTAGACGAAGACGAGCCTTTGTTGATCAGGAGGAATGCCTATTTCCTCTTCGATTAGTTCTTTGATCCGTTCAATCGTGTCCATCGGATCAATGTCAATGTTTGCTCAAGTTTTCTCTCTCGCTCTTAACCTTGTCTTGTATATGTGTGTGTGTATTTTTTTTGGTAAAAAGGTTTTCCCTGTGTGTGTATATATATAATATATTATCCACCAATAGTTAGAATCCTTGAATGATTTGGAATTAATCCACCGACGAGAGGTTTGAGATTTTAAGTTAAAGTTTGTAGCCTTGAAGGATTTGGAACTATTTCCTTTTTTAGGAATAGTAATTTCCAAAATCAACCAACTATTTAACATATATTAGTAGATTTTAGTTTTATCAGATCAATTAATACAACGAAAGAATCCATAACAAAGGAAATCATTTTTTTTTTTTCATTGAGATTTGACTTTGAAACGCTGTCGTTCAGCATTCTCCCGCTTCCCCTGATTTTAAAGTATTAACGTGCACTCACGCTCCAGCTTGCGCGTGACATTCTCCACAAGCTCTCGTTCAATGGATAAGCCACGTGGCTCGTACGCCACTTCCACTGTTGCCGCCCCACGTGGCAGCTAGCTGATTTTAGGATCAAATCTAATAACAATGCATTAATTAATTGACACAATCTACGGATTATCTTCTTAAGTCATCTGACCCTTGTATATTATTCATCACACTTTGATTTATTTCCTTTTTGACTTCTCATATTTTCATAAACACGAATCTCCGAATTTTATTCATTGATGGCCTTTCCTTACATTACTATAGAATAAGACAGGTGTTTAAGTGAACTTAAAGACACGAATTCAACTTGAAGAAAGAACCACAGAGACGATACGCGGACCAACCAATGCTAAAGAACAAAAAAAAAAAAAAACTTTCTGATGTCAAACATTAAATAAACGTACTTCATCTTCCTCGTCCCCACTTTATTCGAATTCCGTGTTTTTTCAGCGTTTTCCATAGCTAAAAAATCGACACATCTTCTCTTCCTTTTTTTTTTCTGGGTTTATTATGTACAAAGAGTAAGAATATCGATCTCTCTGTTTCCTGAAGAGCTGGTGATTACTTTCCAAGCTTCTTCTCTACAAGAGTGACAATCTAAGGTAACTATCTCTTATTTCGTTAATTTGGTTTTCTAGATTTGTCCTAAATTTCTTTCTTATTGTTCTCCTTCAATTGTTAATTTCTCTGTCATCTATAAGTTTGCTTCTACAGAAATTTTAGGAAAAGGGTATTTCTTTGTCAAAAAGAGACGTTACTGCAAAAACATTATTCTGGGTTTTGTGTCTCTTCATTAGAGATTTTGATCAAGAGTTTAAATGAAATCAAATGTTCTACTTTCTCCATTAATTAGTATTCTGAACTCTTAAGTCACTGTTGTTATATTAGTGTGCATAAATACTTTTCTTCATATCATTGAGTAATACTAAGAGAAATATGAAAAATGAGAGCGTATCAAAGTATGATATTTAAATATAGAGATAAATCTTCGCTCTTTTTGGTAGGGATACTCTGAAAATCTTCTCTTACCAATACCTCTTTAGCAATTTCCTTTTTTTTTTAAATGTTACTCTTTAATCTTAGAAATATAAATTTCCATAGAGTATAATTAATTCTTCCTGCTCTAAATATATCACACGCCATTTGAGTGATTTTAGGGCTGAATATTTTGTAGGTGAAGCTTTTGATTTCAAAGGGTTTTGAATCGATTTTGCAGGTGAAGAAGCAAGCATTTGATTCCAAAGGGGATTTTTAAATTTTCTATAGAGATTAAGCTTAAGAATTAAAAGAGATGGCAACACTAGAAGATATTGGAGTAGCAGCAACAATCAACATACTCACTGCAATCATCTTCCTTTTGGCTTTTGCAATCTTGAGGATTCAACCATTCAACGATAGGGTTTATTTCCCTAAATGGTATCTTAAAGGTATAAGAAGCAGCCCTTTGCATTCAGGTGCTCTTGTCAGCAAGTTTGTCAATGTCAACTTAGGCTCTTACCTCCGGTTCTTGAACTGGATGCCTGCGGCTCTAAACATGCCCGAGCCCGAGCTTATTGACCATGCTGGATTAGATTCTGCTGTCTACTTGAGGATTTACTTGATAGGGTACTAATGTTTTTGTAATTTCCTTGTGAAAGATTGTTGCTTTTGCTTTAGTTTCATATGAAAAACGAATGTTGTTTTCTCTGTTTTTTTTTTCAGGCTTAAGATCTTTGTCCCGATAGCTTTACTTGCGTGGTCGATTCTTGTACCTGTCAATTGGACTAGTGATGGACTGCAACTAGCAAAGCTTCGTAATGTAACATCTAGTGACATTGATAAGTTATCGATCTCAAATATCGAACGTGGATCAGACAGGTTTGCAAATTATCCAAAATTATCTCATTTTGATGATTCTTTCTTCCTTCCATGACTTCAAAGTTTGTACTTTTTAAGGTTTTGGACTCACCTTGTGATGGCTTATGCATTCACATTCTGGACTTGCTATGTTCTAATGAAAGAGTATGAGAAAGTAGCTGCTATGCGTTTGGCATTTCTCCAGAACGAGCAACGGCGCCCTGATCAGTTCACGGTAAAGCTTATTATATATGATCAGTTTTGCTTCCTGATGTAATATAACCTTGGACTGACTCAGTTTGCTTTCACAGGTTTTGGTTAGGAACGTACCAGCCGACCCAGACGAGTCCATTAGTGAGAGTGTGGAACATTTCTTCCTAGTTAACCATCCGGACCATTATCTTACGCATCAGGTTGTGTACAATGCAAACGATTTGGCAGCGTTAGTAGAGCAGAAGAAGAGCACACAGAACTGGCTTGACTATTACCAATTGAAGTATACAAGGAACCAGGAACATAAGCCAAGGATAAAGGTAATTGAGTGGTCTACTGGTCTTAGACACAAACTTAAAGAAGCTTTTCTTGTACCTAATCTGTTTTATGTTGTCTTCTTTGGGAAACTAGACGGGTTTTCTCGGGCTATGGGGACAGAAAGTTGACGCAATCGATCATTATATAGCTGAAATCGAGAAACTAAACGAGCAAGTAAGTGACATTTCTTCCTACAATGGTTTCTCAGTTGGAAATAATCAAACTTGACGTATCTTTTCGGTTTCTTGATTAGATATTGGAGGAGAGGAAAAAAGTAAAGAAAGATGATACAAGTGTAATGCCAGCTGCTTTTGTCTCGTTTAAAACACGGTGGGGTGCTGCGGTTTGTGCACAGACTCAACAGTCGAGTGATCCGACCGAATGGTTAACTGAATGGGCTCCCGAGGCACGGGAAGTGTTTTGGTCGAACCTCGCAATACCTTATGTCTCTTTAACAGTAAGAAGACTTATAATGCATATTGCATTCTTCTTCCTCACCTTCTTTTTCATGATTCCAATAGCCTTTGTTCAATCCCTTGCAAGCATCGAAGGCATTGAGAAATCCGCTCCTTTCCTTAAATCCATCATCGAGAAGTAATGTTTCTGTGTCTCACTCTCTCCATTGTATTGCCTACTTGTATGAATTGGATGTTGAATTTGCTATGTTTTGCAGGAAGCTTGTTAAATCGGTTATCCAAGGTTTTCTTCCGGGTATCGTGTTAAAGCTCTTTCTAATATTTCTGCCAAGCATTTTGATGGTAATGTCGAAGTTCGAAGGGTTTGTATCGTTATCATCATTAGAGAGAAGAGCAGCTTCTCGATATTATATCTTTAACCTCGTCAATGTCTTCCTCGGAAGCATAATCGCGGGCTCTGCATTTGAACAGCTCGAGTCTTTCCTCAAACAATCTGCAAAGGAGTAAGTTCCATTTCTCTTTCTCTGTCTCTGTTGGAACAATTATAGATCCTCGAGCTTATGTGTTGTTGCACTTGTCACTTGTTAGGATTCCTAAGACGGTTGGAGTAGCGATACCGATAAAAGCAACGTTTTTTATCACATATATAATGGTGGACGGTTGGGCGGGTATTGCAGGAGAGATTCTGAGGCTGAAACCTCTTATCTTTTTCCATATAAAGAACTTCTTATTGGTGAAAACCGAAAAGGATAGGGAAGAAGCAATGAACCCGGGACAGATCAATTACCATGCAACAGAGCCTCGGATTCAACTCTACTTCCTCCTCGGTCTTGTCTACGCCCCTGTGACTCCAGTTCTACTCCCTTTCATTATAATCTTCTTTGCATTGGCTTACCTTGTCTTTCGTCATCAGGTTAGTAAAACAAACTCTCTTTCTTCTTTGAACATCTTCAAGATTCCTTAAATTTTGGTTGTTGACTGAGCTATAACACAATCACACAAATCCTTCTCTACTTCTTGAACTTTCTTGTATTGCTGATTTCTCCTTTTGCAGATCATAAATGTGTACAATCAAGAATACGAAAGCGCGGCTAGGTTCTGGCCAGATGTTCATGGACGTATAATATCAGCATTGATCATCTCGCAAATCCTTTTGATGGGACTATTGAGCACTAAGGGAGCAGCTCAATCCACGCCTTTCCTCCTCGTCTTACCGATCCTAACCTTTTTCTTCCACCGGTTCTGCAAAGGCCGATATGAACCAGCATTCCTCCGTCACCCCTTGAAGGTTAGTAGATAAGAATCTCACTTTGTTACTAAAACCAAATTCAAAAACAGAGGTTTTGTCACTTGTTAAGTAACTCTATTTGGTTTGGTTTTGGTTAAGTATATGTTATTGATATCATAAGGCTCGGTTTGCAGGAAGCTATGGTCAAAGATACATTGGAACGAGCAAGAGAACCCAACTTTAATCTGAAACCGTATCTTCAGAAAGCATATATTCATCCGGTTTTCAAAGACAACGACTATGAAGATAGCCGGTTTGATGAAATATCCGGTTATTGCATCGAAGATTCGGATGATGAGTGTGTTACTGTGCCGACTAAACGTCAGTCCCGGATAAATACACCGGCGGTTAGCCATGCTAGCCGCGGTTCTTCGCGTTCACCACCATCAAAGTGATAACAAGACCCATTGATTCACTTAAACCGGGATTCGGTTTATACGGTATAGAAAGAAACGGAATTAACATAATTGTGAATTTTAGTTTTAGGTTTTTTTTTTTTAATTTATTGATTTAGTCAGATTTTGTATACATTTTGAGAATTTTTGGTTATGACTTTTGAGTTATTTTCATTAAGTTAAAAAATTGTTTTCTGAAATTCAATTGAAGATATGTTTGTGACAATTGTCGAGGAAAAACAAGCTAATGCAAAGGAATCTATCTCCTTATTGCTCAACCAGTGAAAAACCAAACATCTGTCTGTAAACAGCATCGAAATTAGTTTCCATTGAGTAGATAAACTTCCATTTAATCTACCGGCAAAAATACAGGACACTTTAGTCTCTTCTGATTAGTCAACACTTTATTGTAGATATTTTCTTTATAAAAAAGATTAATTTTCTCCTTAAATGCTAACAATTCAAAAAATGTCTGACCACCATAATAGTAAATGCAAAAAAAAATAGTAATTACTCATAAATTTAGAACGGTGAGTCTTATTTGCTTTTTATATCAAAATTAAGATCATTGTAGTATTGTACACAGTTTGAAATGTTTATCTCCATCTTATTTATACAAACACGTATTAGAAAAAATATTTCCTTTGTGCTGGCAAAGTAAATGAAAATAAATAACATTTCTTCTTTTGCCAATCAAAATAACATATTTGTTGACCAATTTTTTTTTAAAAAAATACATTTCTTTATTTTCAACTATATTTTAAGTATAAAATCTGCATTTATGCGTAAGATTTTATCCAAATCGGGATGATTAATTTGGAGTAAAGAATTGCTTTGTACGAGTAAAATCATTTCAAAAATTAAAAAGCTTCGGTGGATGTGACTGAGAGCGAATCGGTGCTTCGGTTCTAAAACCGTCACGCGCGATTGAAGAGCGCGTGGTTCCACTCATATCCAAACGAAAGGTACTACGAAACAGTCGCTAGTAAGCTACTTTAGAAGCGCTCTTTAAAACGTTTGTTCCTTTGACTGTTAAATTTTGTACTTCTTTTTTTTTTTTTTTTTTTTTTTTAATTTTCTCAGAAACTCTTAAAGAACAACATTTCGGACATATCTTTCTTCTTTGTTTCGCTGAATCAGGAAATTTGGGCGCGATTCGTTAACTTCCTTCTTTCTTTCGTTTCGGACTCAACAGCTCTTCATTGCTTCACCAGAATCTAGGGTTGTCCAGGAAGAACCTTGTCTGGGTTCGTTGTTTGAGCTAATCAGTAAGGTGATGATGCTATTCTCTCTGACATGTTTCTTTGCTTTTGTTTCTGTCGTTTCATCTTCTCATTTCTTCTTGTCCTGAATCTCCGATATTTTCTCTTTATCGGATTCGTCAAGTTCTGTTTGTTGGAGGTTCTACTTTTCTTTTGCTCTTGAATGTTGATTCTTGCTAATCTCTCTGTTTGGTTTTGTTTCTGTTATGTTAAGGGTTTTAAAGCCTGTGTATTGATTCAAATTGAATTGAGTCTGAGTTTGAATTGTCTGACGATTTGGTTATTGACATTGGAATTGGCAGGTGAAATTGAGAAAATGGATGATATAGTTTCTGCTAATGGAGTAAATTGCAAGCGTAATGGTGTAAAGGATAGTTCACTGGAAACTTGTTGGCCGGAGAAGAAGAAACCGGTTGAGGCAACGAGTCTTAGCAGCGGTTCATCAGATATAGAAGAAGAGAGTAGTGTGGAATGTCCGAAACCAGTGGCTAATCAAAGACGGAAACGCTCTAAAGCTGATGAGATTAAAGCGAAATCTTCAAGAAAGAGGAAATGTGATGATGAGAAGAAATGTGAAGAAAAGGAGAAGAAGCAGAGGAGCTCTGTAAAAAAGAGAGCAACTACATGGAAAGATGAAGAAGTTGTCGATGATGATGAAAAGAAATGCGAACAAGAACTCCAAGTAGTTCCTTTTATCAAGGCAACATCTCGTAACAGGAGCAAGAACGCAGACAGTGCGGATGCTTGGTTAGTTGGAAACGAGATCGATGTTCGCGCTTCGAGTTCGCGTTCTGAGTCTGAACTTTCGGATTCTCATCTGAAAACCGAGTATTTTAATGACTGCAGACGCATGACAAGAACTTTAAAGGTAGCATTTGTTCTTACACAATGAGAAAATGAAACTGTACTCAACTTTTTTCTGAAATCATGTTTGTTGTTTTCTTCCCTACACAGGCAGATTTGGGAGAGCTTGCGATTTGCCATCAATGCTCGAAAGGGGAAAGAAGATATCTTTTCATTTGCACCTTTTGTGAAGAGAGGTTGTATTGTTTTCCATGTATAAAGAAATGGTTAGTTTCTGTTCTCATGTTTTAGTTACATTTTCTATAGGTTTCAATATCGTCAATACAATCTTATGGTTTGTGACAGGTATCCCCATTTGTCCACGGATGATGTCCTAGAAAAATGTCCCTTTTGCCGAGGAACTTGCAACTGCTGCACATGTTTGCACTCAAGTGGTTTAATCGAGGTATGATTGTATTCTTAACAAAATATGTGGTTGTTGTTTTATATAGATCAAGAATCGCAAGTCCGATTTATGTTTTGGTGTGAATAGAGATGTATATGTTTGTCTTGCAGACATCAAAGAGAAAGCTCGATAAGTACGAAAGATTTTATCATCTTCGATACTTGATTGTGGCGATGCTTCCTTTCTTGAAAAAGTTATGCAAAGCACAAGATCAAGAAATCGAAACCGAGGCTAAGGTTCAAGGTATGTATGGATCTTCCTATACTACTAAGACAAGATGTTTTCTTGCTACAAGATAACATATTGATATGTTTTATAGGTTCAGTGGCTTCTCAAGTTGATATATCCGAGAGTCTATGCTCAAATGAAGAGCGTGTTTTCTGGTAAGTATCATACTTTTGTATGTGTCTGAAGAGTTACATGACATCTATCTTATATATCGCTGAATTGTCATTTGTGCTGTAGTAACCATTGTGCAACCTCAATTGTGGACTTGCATCGAAGCTGTCCAAAGTGTTCCTTCGAACTTTGTCTGAACTGTTGCCAAGAGATCCGTGGAGGTTGGCTTTCAGAACGCCCGGAATGTCAGCTACAATTCGAGTATAAAGGGAGCCGGTACGTACATGGCGAAGATGCAGAACCGAGCTCTTCTTCTGTTTCTGAGGATGAAACTACAAATCCATCCATTAAGTGGAATGCTGATGAAAATGGAAGCATACCGTGTGCGCCAAAAGAGCTAGGTGGCTGCGGTGACTCTGTGTTGGAGCTTAAGCGAATCCTACCGGTGACTTGGATGTCAGATTTGGAGCAAAAGGCAGAAACATTCTTAGCCTCTTATTGTATCAATCCGCCAATGTCATATTGTAGATGTTCTTCTGATTTGGAGATGAGTATGAAGAGGCAGGCAGCTTCGCGGAACAAATCCAGTGACAATTACCTCTACTCTCCAGATTCTTTTGATGTCCTGAAGCAAGAAGAGCTTCTGCATTTCCAAGAGCATTGGTCCAAAGGTGAACCAGTGATTGTTCGAAACGCTCTTAACAACACAGCTGGTTTAAGCTGGGAGCCAATGGTGATGTGGCGGGCTTTATGTGAGAATGTTGATTCAGCAAGTAGCTCTACGATGTCTGATGTCAAAGCTATCGATTGTTTAGCTAATTGTGAGGTAGAAACTCATTTTTTATAAAGTTTTTATAGCCGTAATAGAGGTTCCAAAGCTCATTTTGTTTCTTGTTATATCAGGTGAAGATCAATACTCGATGTTTCTTTGAAGGATATAGCAAAGGAAGACGATATGATAACTTCTGGCCTGAGATGCTGAAGCTGAAGGATTGGCCTCCTTCAGACAAGTTTGAAAACCTTTTACCTCGTCACTGCGATGAGTTCATTTCCGCATTACCGTTTCAAGAATACAGCGATCCTAGATCCGGAATTCTCAACATTGCTACTAAACTTCCTGAAGGACTTCTTAAACCAGATCTTGGTCCAAAAACCTACATTGCATATGGGACTTCAGATGAGCTCGGTAGAGGCGATTCAGTCACTAAGCTTCACTGTGATATGTCAGATGCTGTAAGTTTTAGAATTGTTACATACTACTGTTTAATATAATAAAGTTTTTCCAAGTATATAACGGTTTTTGTTTTGTAGGTTAATATTCTGATGCATACTGCTGAAGTAACACTAAGTGAGGAGCAAATGTCTGCAATTGAAGATTTGAAACAGAAACATAAGCAACAGAATGAGAAAGAGCTTCAGGAGCAAATGTCTGCAATTGAAGCTTTGAAACAGAAACACAAGCAACACAAGGAGAAAGAGCTTCAGGAGCAAAATGGTTTAGAGGGAGAAGAGGTTGTGAGTGATGAGATTGTGATATATGATGAAACAGGTGGTGCACTTTGGGACATCTTTAGAAGAGAAGATGTTCCTAAGCTTGAAGAGTATCTAAGGAAGCATTGCAAAGAATTCAGACATACTTTTTGCTCTCCTGTTACAAAGGTAAGAAATAATCCGCGAAACGTTTTCATTAACGAGTCTTAGAGGTTATTGTGCTGATAGGATTCTTTTTGTTAGGTGTATCATCCAATACATGATCAATCATGTTTCTTAACCGTGGAGCATAAACGAAAACTCAAGGCAGAATTTGGTATGGTTACTTGTAACTGTATTAACTGTCACTTACCGACATTGTATTCATACGTTTTTGTGTTTGTTTGTTTGAATTAAAGGGATTGAGCCATGGACATTTGTGCAAAAACTAGGAGAAGCAGTGTTTATTCCCGCGGGGTGTCCACATCAAGTTCGGAATCTTAAGGTTATTATCTGAAATGATTTCTGTCTTATTAACTAACTTTTTCTCATTATCTTTAACTTCTTTAACGGTTTCTTAATATGGTTTTGGAACAGTCTTGCACCAAGGTAGCTGTTGATTTTGTTTCCCCAGAGAACATCGATGAGTGTCTCCGTTTGACTGATGAGTTTAGACAACTCCCTAAGAACCATAAAGCAAGAGAAGACAAACTTGAGGTTATTCTTTTTCAGTGTTTTAGATTTTGGATTAGCGATTTTGTTTATTTTTGAATCTTGTTTTAATCTTTGCCATGTAAATCAGATAAAAAAGATGGTGATCTATGCAGTTGAACAAGCTCTGAAAGAAGTGGAGACATTGTTGCTAGATCGCAGCTAAAAGCTCTATAGCTTTGTTGTTGTAGGATTGACAGCAGATTTTGTAGGATTGTTAAAGCCATGGCTATTGTAGTTGGCTTTTGCTGTGATATATATATATGTAAAGAGACAAGCGTCTCTTGAAAACAATGATTCCTTTTTTGAAATGGGATTTTTGATGTAATTTTTTCGACTTTTGAATTTGGAGGCCATTCCTTTTTGGCATATGAATATCTGATGTAATCTTCTTTTGCATTGTTTTGTATTTTGCATCATTTGGAGAGCAAATGAAAGATTATGTGGGACATCATAATGTGTAGCTGTAGATTTTGATTGATATTGGATCATCAAATAATCTGAAGCATTCTTTTTCTTGGACTCTGTTTTAACTTTTTTTCTCATCTAAATTAACATTTTACCTTTACAATGATCTTGGTGATGACACCATGTATAGGTTCATATGGTTACAACAACACATAAGCAAATAAAATTGTAGTATAAAACTTGTAAAATACTTAAATACATTAATTTTCAAAGGTTTTAGTTTAAGGTAACTTTTTTCTAATTGTTTAGAAGGAAAATAATTAATATTCCTAGTCAAATTGTATCATTTTCTTACCATTTTCTGACATATTCATAGTTGAATATCAATTTCGGACAACAATTTAATGATGTTCTAAATGAACGTGGGTCCCTCCTAACTTAAACGTTATACGTGGCTTACGACGTCGTTTATACGTCGAACTACCATCATCGTCTACCTTCTTCTCTCAAATCCAAAAATCTTTTAATTGCAAAATTCTTCAGTTTCCGTTTCTCTTGAAATTTTTTTGACTTCAAAAACCCTAAAAGGCTTTCTGATTGTTCGTTTCTGTAACTCGAATGTTGATCTTTCGACGGTGAGTGATCGCGCACGCACAATGACGAGGAAATCGCAGCCGCAGATTCAGCCTCCATTGTCACGTCGCGGCGGCGTAGTGTGGCTAGGATGGAAGCTCGTAATCGCTTTCTCCGTCGCGCTTTGCCTTCTTGCTCTCCTCCGAATCCAACTGCAGTACAATTCCGACACGACATTGCCGTCGCCGCTCTCCGTCGCGAGATCTCAGACACCGCTTCACAAATACTCCGGTGATCGTCCCAAGCTCGCTTTCCTTTTCTTAGCTCGCCGTGACCTCCCACTTGATTTTATGTGGGATAGATTCTTCAAGGTCGGGAACTCGTAGACCAAGTCTTTTGATTAATATGTTTTTCTCAAATTTGGAAAATTGCTGATTCTGGTTGATTTTGCAGGGTGTTGATCATGCGAATTTCTCAATTTATATACATTCATTACCTGGTTTCGTGTTCAATGAAGAAACTACACGATCACAGTATTTCTACAATCGCCAATTGAACAATAGCATTAAGGTGAGTGTTCATGAGAATTTCTCCATTTGATGTTTTTTATAGTGAAACTTAGGGTGTTGTTATGGTTATAGGTAGTATGGGGAGAATCAAGCATGATTGCAGCAGAAAGATTGTTGCTTGCATCTGCTTTAGAGGATCACTCCAATCAAAGATTTGTTCTTCTCTCTGACAGGTTTGCTTCTTTCAGCATTACTCATTGATTGCTTTTGCTTTTTTTTTGCATACATGTTCTTCTTCATGATTAAGGTTTAGCATGTCCTTATATGCTTCTACTTTCTGTTCTGCAGATGTGCTCCGTTATATGACTTTGGCTATATATACAGATATCTTATCTCTTCACCAAGGAGTTTTGTGGATAGGTAAATTGAGAGTTTGAATTTATGAGGTTTCTCAGTACTTGTAAATATGTCTGTGGAACTACTTGACATGTATGGCCTGATAACTGGTGTATTTTACAGGAGGAGTTGTCTAGATGTTGATAACTATGTTTGTTGCTCTCTTATTGCAGTTTTCTTCATACTAAAGAGACACGGTACAGTGTGAAAATGTCTCCTGTCATACCTGAAGAGAAATGGCGGAAAGGATCCCAGGTATCTTCATTTTCTTGCTTATCAAACGAACATTGCTGAATTTGATTGCTTACCAAGCCTAAATTTCTTCTGGAAATTTAAGCATCAGGATGAGAGGGACCAGAGGTTCCTTTGCAGTTATGAAGTTTTAATCTCAGCCTAGTTTTATCTATTGCAGTGGATAGATTTGATCAGAAGTCATGCAGAGGTCATTGTAAATGATGGTATCGTATTCCCAGTTTTTAAGGAATTCTGCAAGGTAAAGATTAAGCTTTATGTATATTCATTGAGTAGCAAGCAGTCACCATTAAGCGAAACCTCAGAATATCTTTTACCGTCGTAATTTCAATCTTGATTCTTTTTTGTGCTAAAGAGACAATAGAATATTTATTGATTTCTCTTTCGATTTGCAGAGATGTCCACCTTTAGGTACCAATGAGGCATGGTTGTTTCTTGTAAGTGCTATTTCAAAGATGTTATTTTTCATTTAATAGCAGCCTAAATCGATTATGTTGATTCTTTGTGTTGGTTTCATAAAAAAAATCCTCAATAGAGTCTACTTTGTAGTCTATGAACACTTCTCTCCATGGATTTAGCTCTCTCTTTCTTAAACAAATGGTGAAATTTTGTTTTACGTTTGATGTGAACTCAGAAACAGAAACGGCGCAACTGCATCCCCGATGAACACTATGTGCAAACATTGCTTACGGTAATCCTATCTGATAAAAATCTCTCCCATTTTTGTTTCCTTCTAAAAAGTTCCATATTGGTTTTGTAATCCAAACTGATCGTTTCAGATGCAAGGGCTAGAGAGTGAAATGGAACGAAGAACAGTGACATACACTGCATGGAACGTTTCAGGTACAAAATATGAAGCCAAATCTTGGCATCCCGTCACTTTCACATTGGAAAACTCCGGTCCTGAGGAAATAAAAGAAATAAAGGTACAATCTTTTTGTTCAGAGGATTAATATCACAACCGAATGAATCCCTAAGTAATCTCTCTAGTTCTTTTGCTTTTCTTGGGACAGAAAATAGACCATGTCTATTACGAGTCTGAATCTCGAACGGAATGGTGTAAGGCGGATTCAAAACCCGTCCCATGCTTTCTCTTTGCAAGGAAGTTCACAAATGAAGCTGCTATGCGCATTGTGAGTGAAGGACTAATAGGATCATCAACAAACACAACCTTATAACTATGCAACATTGTAAGCAAGTTTTTAGGGTACAAACTGAGAAAGGTAACCTATCGTGTAGGTCAAGCAACAGAGGGTATACATAGAGTAGAGAATAGCATTGATACATTACAGACATCCCTTATGAGGGTTATGAATTATAACTTATATGTGACTCTTAGTAAACACTAAGATAATTCTTCATGAATTTTCTTACTTTGGAATCTTGTTTTTCGTATTAAAATTTTCTCTGAATATATGCCTGAAGAAACTGGTTTCGATTAATATAAAATATATTACCTTAAACCATGTTTTACCTCTTCGTAGGAATACAAGTTATGTTAAAAAATACTACACAACAACCGGTTAACTACTCCGAAGTACTAAGTAGCATGTAACATTAGCAGTTTAGCACTAATTTCTAATAACAAGAGTATCTAAACTAAGTAAAACAATTTACAAATAATTCATCAGTACAACGATAAGAAAAGACACAAATTAATTTGATAAAGCAGAGAATAGACTTTGGGAATAAAAAGCACTACTTCCGCGTGTGGTAGGTGTGAAAAGTACACCATAAGACTTGGTTTGGAGATCATATATCACCGCTGGTTGCAAGTATGAACGACTATGAAGTAATAACTTAGTCTTGTCCAGAATTGCTATTGGAAAGAGTCTGGATACGGCTTTCCCATACAAAGAAATAGTTTCTGTGAGATCTATCGAACACAATTTCTTCCATGGCTCCATGCCGCCTGAAGAATCAAACGACCATATGACTTGGGTGGGCCAATTTGTCTCAGATACGCACAAGCGGTTATCGAGGATGCACATGGTGAAGCCGAGAGGGTCAAGCACATGGGGAAAGGGAGTTTTTGAGATGACTTGAAAAGTTTCGGTGTGAAGATCGAAAGATAAAACCTTGGTTTCTTCACACTCAGTGAACCAGTAAAGTGACCCATCTAAATACACTGGGTAATGATCACCAAGAATCCGATAAAGAGAAGCTTGGTGAAGGAACCTCCAAGCGTTGGTGCTAAAGTCGAAAACTTCACAAGTGGTAATGTTTTCTAGGCCATATTCAGATGAATTATACAACCAAACGGGCTTGTATGTGCCCCTTACTTTGTCTCTACCGAATCCAAGCTTGGCACATGTGATGTCAAGCGCTCCTTTAATCTTTAACCTGTCGAAAATGAGCTCTCGATAGCTGGAAAGAGGAAAACTTTGATGCCATCTAGTGGCGGGATTGACCACGAAACTCGGATCATTGAGACTGTAGAGGCATAAGAGACCGTCACAACTACCATGGCAAAACACGGTGCACGAAGTAGGGAACCTAACCGTCGAAACAATGGACGACCCCAACACAATCCTCATCCCTCGAGCTTCATCATCACCAAGGGACACGAAAAGGACATCTATACCTCGGGATTGCTTACGACAGATAAACTGTCGCTCCTTGAATCGATGGGACTCGATTGTGGATTTCCACCTCTTGGATACAGACTTCAATCTCAGCAGAGGCTTCACAGGAAGTTTCTCGAGGATGAGCTCAACAACATCGTGTGGTAGCAATTCCACAACACTGGAGCGATGTCGTTTCAAAACCACACTTGATCCATGTCTTTTCGATCCAACAACACTCGAGCGATCTCTTTTCAACATTGTCTTCTTGTCTCTCTCTTTCAATAATATACAATCTAAGCCTAGCCTAGATTGTACACGAGCTGAGCTACTACCGACTCGAGCTAAGCCTAGCAATCATAAAAAAGTAAAACTTCCATTAACGAAATGGTAATTTCAAAACTTTAAAACTCTCTATCCATATTATAATGATTATCTCGAACAAAATATTACGAATTTCGTCAAAGCAAAACACAATCACAGAAGATGATAAAAAAATGACAGTGACGTACCTCACGGAATGATGGAATCAAATCCTTGTTTGTTCCTTAGAGCTTTACCAATCCTCAGGAGTCGATTTCTCTGTCTCTCCCATTAGAACAATCTTTTATTCTACACGAGCGTCGAATCGGTTCTTACAGGCGGAGGAGAGAAACAGAGAGATATCTCATCGGAAACTCAACTCCTCCTGCAATGTTCATGTTTTCTCTTTAAGGCTTTTACTTTAATCTGGGCTTTTATTTTCATTTGGGCTTAAAACCCATAATCCTTTCACACTAAATCAAATGTTTTTTTTTTTTAAGTACAAGATATCTTCTTAATAACATTAAATAAAATCCATATCCAAAATTGTATATAGTAGATTTAGATTTTTTATAATAGAAATCTTCAAATGAGATCATATTTATCGGCACAATAAAAGGCTCATACTTATCTAAAAAGAATTTTGTAAATAAATATGATTTAATTATGAGAGATATATGGTAACTTAATAGTACTAGAACCATATGGTTAGATGCAGAGTCCACTATAGATGATCATCAACTTGGGTTTGAATCATATTTGAAATGATGAGAAGTTAGTCAGCAGAGCTCTCAAAGCAAAAAAATATGTAGTGACAACCTTTTAACTACTTCTCACTACTATCGTAGCAAAGACAAGATGTTGTTTACTTTTTTTTCATCAGATGTTGTTTACTTTTGTCTTTCATGTGTTTATTTATTATATCCATGAAATTTGAAAATTAGTAATAATGTACCTTGGTTTCAACTTACAAGCAACATCACAAAATAGAATGCAAAAAAAAAAAGAGAAGATCTACATGATTCCAACATTAAAAACTCAAGATTCGTAAAAATCTTAATTGTATAAACCTTAAACGTTAAAAAAATCTCTTTGTGTTTAATAATTTTAAACGGTGACATAAATGTTAACGAGTATTTTGAAGGGAGTAACAATTACGACCCTTGTGATTGCCAGCTCATATTTTTATTTCGATTATATATTTTAATTCAAATAAAACATAGGTCTCACGATATCTAAAACTAATGTCTCTCTTGTCAAATCTTTCACTTCTCTGTTTTCTCTATCTCCACCACTGTTTCTTGAAAACCTCGCAATGGCATCACCGTCTTTCTCGAGAGATGAATTAAAATGGAGTTGCAAGTCCTGTTCAGCTATGAACACATATAAGACATCTGAATGCGAAGCATGTAAAACGGAAGAGTATGGACGATGACATCGTTGACTCTGATGAAATTCTCTTTGCTACGATACTAGTGAGACAAAAGTAATTGTATATAACCTTTTCAAACCAGACTATATAACCTTGAAATTCTCTCGGGTTGAAGTGTAATCAGCCATCCCTATTGTCATCAATCCAGAAAACTCAAGATTAGTAAAAATCTTAATTGTATAAATCTTAAACGTTAAAAAAAATCTCTTTCTCAATTTCTCTTTTGGCTTGGGAGATGACCTACTTGTTGAGTGGCTGCTGCAAAACTCTACAACATTGATTAAATGTGGATGTGTATGAATGATATGTGCGCACAATATATTTTGACAATCGATTTTCGTACAAAATGATGTCTAATGTTTATAAATATTCACTTACTTTTTACTCGAATTTAAAAGTAAAAATGGAGACTTTCGTTTGCGGATATTAGTGACAGAGTCTTCGCAACTTGATAACCAATTTTTAACCGTTTGGAGAAGCATATCAGGAGGGACAATTTCAGTGAACCCAATGAATGAGGTGTGTGTGGTTGAGGTTAGTGTTTGTGTTTTTGTTTAACTTATTGCTTTGGAATTCAAGATTTTCATTTGTTTTATTTTCTTTTCTTGTCATCTTAGATTAGAGGAGGCTACAAAGATGTGAAGACTGCTTTTAAACAAGTTTCTATCTATTGAGGAAGCTTATTTTTCATATGTGAAAAAACACTGGTTCATTCTCTTTGTATGTGGTTGAGGTTAGTATTGTGTTTCCGTTTAATTTATTGCTTTGGATTCTAAGTTTTTGATTTGTACAACAAATGAAGCGAAATTTTGGATGTCAATATCTCATTCTCTCTGTTGAACAACGACGCCTCAGTTCTGCAAGTAAGAATTTTCCATGTAGCTTTTTAAACTCTTTAGTGATTTGTTTCTTACTCATAAGTTTTTGATTTTTGTTTTTCTGCTTTAGATCACACGAGATCTTGAAGCTGTGAAAAGGCTTTTTATCCAAGCCTTTCTTCGTACAGAAAACACTTCTTTGCACTCTAGTAAAGCCGGGATCTACCTAAGAGCCTATTAGACATTTTTTTACATTAAAAAATCACTGATACTCTTATTCATATATTGTTGATTTTTCCATTTTGGTCCAAATCTTTTGGATTTATTATTTTGTTTCCATTTTTTTTTGGAATTGCCATTTTTTGGTCACTTTAAAAGCTATACATATGTGATTTTTTCTTAATATCAAATACATATTGAATAAAAAAAACACTAAACTCTAAAATTAAAAAATGAAACCAAGAATAACTAACAAAATGTGTAAAATTGTGTCTTTAAATGTAAGAAATGGCCAATCTAAAATATTTAAGGTAAAATAGTAAATTTTCATAAATATCACTAAAAATGGACTTCTTCCGAATTGTTTCATGTTATATAGATATGATATTACTTTACAAATATAACTAACACTTCATGTTTTAACCTTTTTGGCTTTGAATGTCATTCTGGGAACAATTCCGTAAGATATTGCCATCTACAATTTTTCTTATGGTGTTCACAATTTGAAAAGCAAATAATTTTGTTTGTAAATTTTCAATGATCTAATATAGTATTAATTATAAACAAGTTGAGCGGCTCCGCTAATAAACCGTTTGCAATAAAACTCTGCTAATACAATTTTTATCTTTTACAGCAAAAGATAAACAAACATATGTTGGATATTTGTTTTCTCTTATTGACTTTAAAACGCTTTGTTTCTTATATAAAAAAGAAAAAAGAAGAAGAGAAGATCTACATGATTCCAACATTAAAACCTCAGCTCTTGTTCTTCCCTGAAACTGGTTTTGATGTTAAAACATAGAATCAATCTCATCACTCAGTAGTTTACATCATTACTTCTTAGGATACTCTCTCGCCCCGAAAATTGTAGATCCTATTCTCACATTTGTGCTTCCCAGTTCAATCTGTAACTCCCAAAACCGTAAAGAAAACTCTTAACATTTTGAGCAGACCTCAGAATTTTTAACTCGAATCAACAATCACAACAACTTACAGCTAGTTCAAAGTCACCAGACATCCCCATAGATAGCTCACATTGCTCCTCCGGTATTCCAAGCTCCTTGCACACTTCACTTCTGCATTTCGCAAGCAACTACACTAATAATAAGAAACGAAAGTGAGCTCCTTTTAGCGTTACCAAACATTATACAAGTTTCAAACCAAATTATATAACCTTGAAATTCTCTGGGGTTGAAGTGTAATCAGCCATCCCTATTGTCATCAAACCAGAAAACTCAAGATTCGAGCAAGCTTCCTTCACGTGTTTCGCTAGTCCTACGCATCCTGAGGGTTCCACGCCGAACTTAGCTGGAAGTGTCAGTTAAGATATCATTAAGAAACGTGAAAGTGGGAAAACATTTGAGATGGATGTTGAAGAAGAAATTCCATATTTCCAGATTCTTACACTCTTCGCCACTAGTATTCACTTGGACCAAGACCTTCAAGGGCTTTCTACCGATATTTCCAACCACACGATCAAGCATATTTGCTATCTAAGAAGCAAATGTAATTAAACAAAATCAGTGATTGTAACACATATATTCCTCAAGTTAGTATGGTTTGAACTTATCAAACTCTCAAAGCATCTTTACTATCATCACATCCATCCACGAACCCAAGAGTTTTCCATCCCACTACCCACAAACGTTCAATGAAATACTATTTGATAGATTCAACTATCCAAAGATGATGATGCTTATGTCATCTAACACCTCGAAGAGCTCTAGAACATTTACAAACCAAATGACAAACCCTTATCTTTCAATATACAAAGAGAGAATGTTTACCTTTTCATCATCAACACTTTCCACCATCACAAGGTTAGGAACTCCAGCTGATCAACCAAATCAAAGAATTAAGAATAGAACATATCAAAGAAATTAAAAAAAAAGACTCGGTATCACACTCGACAGAGAGAGATTAAGTAATAAAAGAAGACTTTGAAAAATCAATTTACATAGCAAAGGCTTCACTTTGTTGCTCTGCAAATTCCCAATGAAATGCCACTCTATATCATCTGGAAGCTGCGTATATCAATCTAAATTTAGACTCTTTCAATCCAAAAGTTTCAATTTTTAGGGATTCGTAGAAATCTTAGCAAGCAGAGAACCTGAGGTGACTTCTCAATGATCTCTTGCACATAATTCTCTCCAAAAGACCTATGTCCAGCGTCGTAGACTTGGCGAATCAGAGAAACTGGTTTCGTCTTGCTCACCGCTACGACCCGTATCTGATCCGACACACGACCCGCTTTCTCCGCCGCCTGGTTTACCCGCTGAACCACCGATCTCAAAGCCGCCACGCCATCAATCGCCGCCGCTGACATAGTAGAATCCGCCACGTGTTCTTTGTTAATCGAACAATCACTTCTGGTCACCGCTTTGTGGGAGAGAGAGAAAGAGGACTCTGAAACGCTGCGTTTCGATATCAATTTAAAAAACAAATAACAAAACTTATTAAAAATTTAAAATACGCTGCGTTTCGAACCCGGAGCAATAGAACACAATAATGTAAATAGTGTACAAATTAAACATTTTAGATTTTGAATCTGATTTTGTCGAAAACTGGAGCCTACTACCAGATTTAAAAATCTCATTCACTCATGTGAGTAATTATCAAAATAATTTAAGAAAAAATTGAGTAATTGGGACTAACCAGAGGATAGCTAAAAGTAGTAAAACATATATTTAGATGCATAGTTTGCTCAAAAAAAAAATTAAAAATAAAAAAATATTTAGATGCATAGATCAACTTGGGTTTGAAAATTGAAATGACTACTTTATTTTGAAGGACCTGCATTATATTATTGTGGATTATGCTTTTGGTTGTTTGCAAATTTGTTATAGAAAAAGAAAAAAAATCAACTAAAAAATCCATTGCAAGGAATTGAACCTGGGATTGATACATGTGGATGTGGTGACATTTTTAGCACAAAATTATACTATTTGGAATTGAACTAGTTTATCCATCCAAGACCAAGAGTCAACCCCTTCGTCCTCGAGTGCTCTTATACCAGCTATTCTTTGAATAAATTACAGCTATTGTGAGATATTTATCTAATATCAGATATTGTGAATAGATAACTGTCATGAGAGATTTGGAATAGAAATCACAATCACATTAGAGCAATGAAACTAGTGGTTCGTGAGAACGATAAGGGTAAATTGTTGAAAACTGAACACACATCGTTGTATTCATTTTGTCCTTATAATTTAAATCTTGTGGGACATTTACCACTAGTTAATTTCAACCATGAGTCTTTCATATATTTCTATATTCTAAGTCTGAATTTTAATGAGTACATGGTTGAAGTTGTTCTCTAAATCTTTCATGCTTTTAAATCCGACGTACATTTAACAATCCACATGTCTCTCCACTTAAAAACTCCGTCACTTTGTTATCAACAATCATTCGAATTTCATTAAGGATTTTAACCAGTGTCACAGTCCGAACTTTAAATTGCAGCAATGTCCTTGAAGGGACTTTTTGTACTTGTTTAAAATACGCAAATATATTAGGGTCCCAAATATATTATTATTCATTGAATTTAACCCACCAAGCCAAGTGTCTACGCCTACTCGAGTGCTTTCATAACTGAATTTAGTCAAGTTTGAACAAATACTTATGTACCGTGTATTACGGAAAGTCTTGTATTGTACATTTGTACTCGTACCTTTTTCTCACCTATATATTTTTCTTAGCTCTAAATTTATTATTTGCTTCATCCATATGATTGATACTATAAAACTAGTTGAATTATAAAATATGAACGCTTCAAAAAATTGTCAATGTCTAACCTTTTGACAAAAAAGAATGCAAGTTTCGTAAACTTAGCACATAAAGGCTAAAAGTGTGTACAACAAAAAGACTTGGATTAATTCGGATAGTGGAGTTCCATATGGATAAACACTGTTAAAAAATATCTTCCTAAATCTCTATATAGTATATACTATATACACTACTTCGTTAAAAGATTAGAATTTAATTGATTGTTTGTAATCGAATTAACAATAACAAGAGTAGTTTTTTATAAAAAAATATCTTATCATAAAACGTATTACGTTACATATATAATTAAATCGTTTATAATTATGTCTTTACTTATCTGTAACTAACTTTGTCGATATTAAAAAAGAAAAAGAAAAAAGCTTTGTCAATATTAACTATTTTCAAGCATTCATTACCGGATTATGGAACTTTCAGGACTATAATACTTATTGGTACTCTACAAATATTAGTAGATAAATCCTTTGAGCTTTTTGAACTAACTGATCGAATTGTCAGGATCAAGAAGTGAAAAAATCACTAACGGACGCGATCGAGACGTTACAATACTAGTTGGAATAACTTTTTTTAGCTAAAAGATTTATTTTTATTTTTATTTTGTCTCTAGATATTATCAAACTTGAATATCTCATGCTGTTATTCTTTGCAAAATATCTAGATATTTCCCCTTCACTTATTTAAAGAATTTTATTTCCTTATTTCCAAAATATCGTTGATACTAAATCACAATAACAAATATATGGAGCTAAACAATATTTATTGCCAAATGATAAAACGAATTTCATGTGTTCCACTCTTGTTCTGCCTAATTTAGAAATTTATTGATTTTTTTCTACGCGAGCCTAACTCGTTTTACTCTTCTGAAATCTAAACTCTTCGAATTTAATTGACCACTCCACTAAAAGAGTCTTAAAAAGTCAAATATTTTTCTTATTACGACCTAATTTTTAAAAAACTTCTTCGTTGACCTATGCATCATTCTCTCGTCTATAAATAACATTCACGTCGTTCGTTACTCTTCATCTAAAAATATTCATACACATACAAAACAAACGCAAATACATCCCAATCTAAACATTTTGTTTTTCAGTTTCTCTCCTTTGATTTCTTAAAAGAAGATCACAACAAGAAGAATCATGAATACATTCAAGATATCCTATTTCATTATGGTGCTCATAATGGTCTTAGCCATTGCTATAACATTTAGCGAATCGCCAACGGTTGAGGCGAAACATCAACACAAATATGGTAGGGGGATAGCCGCTTCAGCAAGGAACAAAGGTAGGAAACCTATAGGTGCAACAATGACATGTGACAAAAGCTCCAAAGTATGTCGTCTCAAAGGCAGTCCAGGTCGTAATTGTTGTCGTAAGAGGTGTGTCGATTTGAGGACCAACAAATTGAATTGCGGAAGATGTGGAAAAAGCTGTCAATACTCGGAGATTTGTTGCAACGGATATTGTGTAAACCCAATGTTTGATAGGAGACATTGTGGAGGTTGCTTTAAGAAGTGCAAGAAAGGGAGATCGTGTGCCTATGGGATGTGCGGCTATGCTTAAAGAAACAATGTGGTATAAAAGTCATTATAAAATAAGTTTAATTTATTGGTTTAAATTGGATTATATTTATATTACTTACACTTCGAAATTAAAAGATTATATAGCTAGCTTACATAACGGTCGAGTACTTGTTATTAAAGATAGAAAGGTCTTGTAAAAGTTTGTCATCATTATTATATTGTTAAATTTTGTTTATACGCCCATGTCTCATGTAACAATCCCATGTATTATTATTGAATAAAGTTTGAATTTATTAGTTATAGTTACAGTTTTTTTAATTAATTTATAAAATATGTAATACAGAACTGAGTTCAATAGTCCTAGCACAAAACACTCTATATTTCTTATTTCTACCTAGAAATCTATTTACGGTATTTAAAGTTTTATTATTTCCTATAAAAATCCAACATTATCCTAATCCCATTTACACTCTAATTTTAATATCAACATAAAAGTGAAAATGATCAAGGAGATGTACGGATTTGACAGAAGTTGACTTTAGTGCATATATAGAAAGAAAAGTGATGATAATGACATTTGTTAATTGCCGTCTCAAATAGTATTTTATATAGTTTTCTTAAATATTATTACTCGTTTCAGTCTCGTATTAAAATAAAAGCGCAATATATTATAATTTATAAACAAGTTGAAGTATTTACCGATAAAATAAATCTGATAATTGGCACCATGTTGTATGCGCAGGCCGATACCATGCATGTCAAAATGCAGTGTCTTTGTGTACCAAACTCACGAATCACAGACTAGTCACTATGTTATATAAAAAAAAAAAAGGAAAGGACTAAATTTTTCTCTAAACAAGTACAAATTATATAATCCAAAATTATTAAACAAGTACAAAATTAAATTCCAAAGTCAAAACAATCCATCGTCATCTCAATCTCGTGCAACCACGTCTATCGATAACAAAGAGCATTGATCAAAGAAGTGTTGCGGGAACAATGAATTCAAATGATAATATAGTTTCATATATCATTAGTCAGCGCCATCCGTGTGTCCCACCTTCTCATCTTTCACAGATATACATAAAATTGGATACTTAATTGCAAATTTATAATGGATATATAAGTCTATAGATACTGATATGTATATTCTCTAGCATATATTTGTGTCGTGTATATATATTTGCACACACACAGTTCAATTCAAGACTCACATCTTCAAGCAAATGGCTTCTCTTTTCTTAACACTTTCACTTCTCTTTGCAGCTTTCTCTTCTTTTATTGTAGAGGCGGCTTACGGTAATGGTTATACAATTCCCAAACTATTACTAAATCCTATCGATTCTTGCTGGCGAAGAAACCCTAGTTGGGCGTTTAACCGTCGTTCTCTAGCCGATTGCGCGGTAGGGTTTGGGAAATCAGCGGTTGGGGGGAAATACGGGTCGATCTACGTGGTTACAAACCCATCAGACGACCCTGAAAACCCTAGACCAGGAACTCTTAGACACGCCGTGATCCAATCTAAACCACTATGGATCACATTCGCACGTGACATGGTCATAGTGTTGCGAAACGAACTCATCATGAACAGCTACAAGACGATCGATGGAAGAGGGGCAAAAGTGGAAATTGCCTATGGACCATGCATAACGATCCAACATGTGAGCCATGTCATTATACATGGGATAAGTATCCATGATTGTAAACCGGGTAAGTCGGGTCGGGTTCGGAGCAGCCCGACTCATGTTGGCAGCCGGAAAGGATCGGATGGTGACGCAATAGCCATTTTTGATTCTTCACATATTTGGATTGATCATTGTTACTTTTCTCGGTGTCAAGATGGTTTGATCGATGTACTTCATGCTTCGACGGCCGTCACTATTTCTAATAACTACTTCACTCAGCATGATAAAGTAAGTTTATATTTAACATAAATTGTTAACTATTTTTAATAATCTTTTGAATATATGTGATGATAATTTGGTATGTTATTATGAAGGTGATGTTACTCGGACACAATGACAATAATGTGGAAGATAAGAACATGAGAGTTACAATTGCATTCAACCATTTTGGACCGGGTCTTATTGAGAGAATGCCTAGGTGAGTACATACATAGATATTGTTAATTAGTTTAATTGAACTAGATTAGAAAATACTGACATGGATATGTGATTGGTGACGTGGCAGAGTGCGAAGAGGGTATGCGCATGTAGCAAACAATAGGTACGAGAAGTGGCAAATGTATGCGATCGGAGGAAGTGCTGATCCAACCATCTTTAGTGAAGGCAACTACTTCGTTGCTTCTGATGACCCTAGCAAAAAACAGGTCTCTTCATTTAAAAGAATTATAATTTTAAATATCATTACAATATCACACATCAAAAATACAATGAAATCTTACATGCATATATTTAGGTGACAAAAAGAATAGATAGTGGATATGATTGGAGGAGATGGAAATGGAGAACGTCCAAAGACGTTTTCAAGAATGGAGCTTACTTCGTGCCGTCTGGCTACGGAACCGTAACGCCGTTGTACGGAAGAGCAGAGTGGTTTCCGGTGTCTCACGGCTCTCTCGTCCCTTCTCTTACTTCGTCCGCCGGTCCTCTCCATTGCTATTCCGGCAGAATTTGCTAACTAATTATTCACATATATATAGACTGTGATTTTATATAATGTTTCATAAAAGTAACGTATTGTTAATTTTTGTTTCTTTCATTTGAAACGACGAGGTGGAATTCCTGTTTCTGAGGTGTGTTTTGTGAATTCTTCGGTACCCGGGACGGAATTCAAATTATCTTGGAGGATTTATATACTTTATGGTTTTCTTTCTAGATTTTTTTTGTAAAGACTTGTATAATTATAAAGATGTGAAGTTGACCATGTGAAGAGTATAGTATTTTGGAGAACTTTGCCTTCTTATGAAAAACGGTACAGTCCAATATACTCCATTATGCTTGCAAAAGTTTTCTTGCTTGATGCTTACCAAAAGATTTACTATCCGACCAAAACGAAAAATTACTATACCAAAAATACAAAAATCTTTATCCCAACTTTGTAGTCTACACAAGATCAAAGATAAAAGGAAAATTAAAAAAAAAAAGACAAAAAAAAAAAAGAACGAAACAGAAGAAAAAGGAATTGTGAGTGTGGGACCGACCATGCTTTTGTCTTCTTAAAGTTATGATTTCATTGGAGCTTTTAGAAAATTCTGTTTTCGTTGCTTTGCACTCCACAAGTGACCGGAGCTTTGGCTCTCACTTTCCTCAAGTACCAATACACTCCACCCGCAACGCCAATCGCTCCGGCCGCTGAAACTGCCGTCACTGTTCCTGTATATAGCGACAAATTTTCCGGTTCAAATCAGGTCACAGCTTACAAGTATAACGTCATATAGTAATTATAGTAAACTTGCTTAATTACCTGCCATAGCTCCAACGCGTTTATGCTTTACGAGGCTTGGATCTGCAAAATATATCAAAATGATTGAATATACGTATTACGGTATTAGTATTGTATAATTCAAAATCACATACTTTTTCTAATCTAAGAAGATTTCATCATAATATACTGTCTAGTAGTTACATATTTTTCAATATATATAAATTGTAGTTAAGTACGTAGAACGAAAAAATATGAAGAAAAAGATTTTACCTTTGCAATAAGTAGTGACGTTGCCTTGTTTGCAAAGGCACAAGAAATCCCGAGTCCTCGTATTAAACCCACAAACTCCACTACCTTTCGTCGTTTCTTGGCAAAGAAGGCACTTCATAGTCACTGGAAATTCGAAATCAACCCTAATCCCGTACTCTGGAAACTGATCATACGGTGCATTCTCCACACCTGTACTCCTCCAATACACGCTTGTATATGTCGCGCAGTTCTGCAGCATGAGCCTAAGAGACTGAGTGGCTTTCGGGTAATACGAGCAACAAGAAACCCTAGATCCCAAAGCAGAGCCGCATTCGGGCAAATGCCTGCATAAATAGCTTGAACTATCGCAGGACGAGTCACATCTATCTGGAAACCTCTCGCAGAAGAGCGGTTTTGGCTCGACTATTACTTTCTCGGTGTTGCAGTTGAAGAACAAGTAGTCGTTTTGAGGGGAGACAGTGAAGTGTGTGCTTGAATCGATGCTAAATGATCTAGTTGGTCGAAAATTGTCTCGATCTTGACAATTCCACATAAATGGATCGGAGACAAGAAGGTGAGGATCAGAGTAGCTTATGGATTTAACAGGGTATTTACCAGATGGTGTTCTAAGTTCGAGCTTGGTGTTGTTGTCAGAGCAAATGAGCATGTGTCTGTAATAAGGGCTACCACAACCGTCGTCGATGGAAAAAGGGTAATTTATCGGAATGTTGCCGCAAGAAGATCTGCAGAGATTTGATTGGGATGATGTTGTTGATGATTGAAGAAGGATGGCCATAAGAAGGAAGAAGAAGATAAAGTAAGAGTGAAGTGGAGACATTGTTCAAAATAAGGGTTTTGATTTGATTATTGGGTATTATGTCTTAGTTATGACTTATGAGATTACAATTTGGTCGTGTGAAGTGTTGAAGAAGCTTGGAATGTCTTGTTAAGGAGTTTAAGAATCAATTTTTTCATGTGCTTGTTAATTACTTACTTTAGGTTTCTGTTTTTTTTTTTTTTTTTTTTTTTAATAAGTCTTTTTTCTTTTTAGGATAAATTATTCGAAGATGACTATGGTTTTGTTTCTAAAAGGTTATTGCTCTGTTTATTGATTGCGACTATAATATAAAGAAAGAATTTTATATTGGAACAAAATTACAACCCTATAATTTATAAACTTGAACAAAACAGTGAAGCAAAACGATAATATATAAATATAAGAAACACGTTAATCTGTAATGCACCTGCGTATCTTACCAAACCGAAGAAGCAGTAGATCGAAACCAACATTGATCTCTCTATGGTTCTTTTTGATAAAATGTTCACCGGTTTTTCCGGTTCAATGGGTCGTGAAGTCGAGAACAACGCGCCCAAAGAGACTAAACCGGTTCAGACCGAGTAAGATTCGTCTAAATTGATTTTTGTTTATTGGTTTGCATCTTTTGTCTGATGACTGATGAGTTGTGAACTTTTGTAATCGAAGTGAATAAAAAGCCAGACTTGTGGTTTTAATCGTGTGTTGTATTTGACTATTTTCAGATTCTTTGAAATATTTACATACTTGATATTTACAACAAATTTTGTTATTTAACATTTTATCTAAAACCATATTTGTCGCAAAAAAAATAAATAAAATCGAACCTTATAAATACACAGAGTAATTTTAGTCTATAAAATATGCATTTTGATTTTTTCTGAAATTCGAGGTTTACAAAAAAAAAAAAAAAAAAAAATCTGAAATTCGTTTAGAGGTTGTGAAAAAATCTTTGGAAGATTTTGTGATAGAAGGCAATCGAAGAAAATATATCCATTTAATTTTTTTTTATTGATTTTTTAACTTAGAAAATTTACTAAATTTCTACATGTCAATATTCTACTGAAATATAATAAGTGGTTTGTTTTCAATATATATCGCCAAATTTGAATAAGCTTGATATCACCGGAATTAGTGATCAACAACTCCAAGATGGAGGATCGTGCCACGAAGGTAATTTAACTTTGTACAAATTTTCTTGAACATTATACTATTGATTGATCGATTTTTTCTTTTGTAACTTTCAGTTGGCGAATTTGAAGAAGTTGACATTGGAGAATCAAAAACTTATTGAAGAAACATTTACACTAACCCGGAAGAATCAAACTTCACTTGAGCTTAACACTGAATTACAGGTAACAGTAATCAGTTAGGCGCAAAGTAGATTAATAGGCTAACTTACCAATATTTAATTTGTATATATAGTTCAAATAATTTGTGAATTTAAGTTTCCTGATCTTATGTAACTATTCGATTTTTCCAGTTGGCGAAATTACAAGCGGAGAATCAAAAGCTTAGTGAAGAAGTGCTTACACTAACGAAGAAGAATAACATTTTACTTGAGATGCAATCCGAATTATATAAAAAGGTTATCATATCACGCATAACGTAGATGATTTTTTTTTATTTTTTTTGGTAATGAAACTAACTAGTTAATGTATCTGTGTTAGAGTATAGTTAGACCTTTTTTTTGTTTTTGTTTTCGTTTTTGGTATACTATAGTCAGGCCCGGCTCACTCATCGGTAAGACCCGGTGCCATACAAAAAAAAATCCTATCTTTAATAAAAAATTTATATATATATATATATTTACAAAAAGTTATATTTCATAAATTATTTTGTATTTTATAGCTATTTGGACATGTTATTTTTGTTTATTAATTTTGGGCCTCAATATTACCTTTTAAAATAAAATTTTGGGACCTTTACATATAGATATTTTATAAAATTTCAGCATAATTAAATAATTAAATAATAGAAAAACTATGAATTTGGACCTTAAATTTGTTGGACCCGGTGCAAATGCACCACTTGCACATGCCAATAATCGGCCCTGACTATAGTTAGAGACTTAGACATTAGTGAATTTAAGTATTTTTTGTTTTACCTACTATTAGGCAATTGATGTTAACAAGCTCGAAAAAGGTTCAGAAAGTGTAATCGGAATAAAGAAAATCAATCCTTTTAGGCTATTAGGCTTTTAGGCTTTTAGGCTTTGCGGATGTAAGCATGTTGTTGTAACTAATGGAAGTACTCGCGAAAGAGGAGGCGAGTATATAGAAACATCGAATAATTTCAATGAGTGTGCTAAAAAAACTTAATACGTGTTTTGGAAAATAGATTCTATATCTATAGAATCAATTACCGGATTGGGCTTTTTTCCCACAAAAATTACCAATTTCGGACTCTTTATCCGGTCTTATGTATTTAGGTATTTTTCTGATGGCCAAATTACAATTTTGTCCTTCATTAGACGAAAACGTTGCAGAGTTGTGGTTGTGGCGGAGACTTCAGCTTCTCTTCTCACCATCTCTCGCCTTCGGAACTCTGTCTCCTCCGGTCGATTCTCATTGCTTCTTTCACGTGTTCTGAGCATCTCGATTTGCCAAAATTAGTGGATGAAGAGAAAGAACGGCGCATAGCAATTAACAGAAGAACGAAAAAAGGATTCCATGGCTTTGTATCTCCGCAGTCCTCTGCTCCTATAGACCGCCGCAGCTTCTCATGGTGGTGATGAGATCAGAAGAAATTTTTTGTTTAGATTTAAAGATAAAATTGGAAGTTTTGATTGAAACCCTTGGGTTTAGTAGATACTCCTAGGGTTTAGTTTTCTTAATTCAAACGAACCTAATTGAATCAATTGAATACATTGAACTCATTGGAGATGGCATTAGCGGCGGATAAATTTGTGTTTCGGATCGGAGATGGTCCTGGTGGCGGATCGGAGATGGTGTTCGGCGGTGGACATGGTGAGAACGAATAATTATGGCTAGGAAAGCAAGGGTTGTGGTTGGAGCCCTTGGGTTTAGTAGACAAGATTAGGATTTAGTTTCCATTATACAAAATACAATTCATTGAATCCATTGAATTGAATTCGTCGATGGTGTTAGTCGGAAGAGGAAGCAAGAAACAGACAGAGAAGAATTCAGGGGTAAATGGATAATTGCATCTAATCAAAAAATGCTTAAAAATGAAGCCCAGGCAAAAAGTTCTTTATCTGAAATTTTTGGCCCAACAAATGCCCAATTCAGTAATAATCCCATATCTATATGATAATGATAATGTAAACAATTTGGATTAAGTACGTTTGTCAAAAAACTAGCTTTCTCTCCCAGGCATTATTCCCGAGACACTTCAAGAACCCTTTTCCTCCAGCGCCGGTGTAGCTATGGCTCGCCGGCGTCGGATGTTGTCGTCTCTTTGCTGCTCTACTCCTCTCCCGAAGAATCCAATCTGGTTTCGTCTCAAGCTTTTCGTCCTTTCACTCCGTTCCCTTCCATCTTTCATCCCTCCGTTGCGTCTCGTCGTTTGCAGATCGAGCAGCTTCTCCTCTTCTTTGAAGATCCTTGGCTCACCGGTTCGACGTGCTCCACCTCCCTTTGGAAGAACCGCTAGCTACTTCGCTGGCGGTAAGCGACTCAACCGGGTTTTGCCGGTGGTTGTTGTTTCCTCGACCTCCCTTCATGGAGAGCTTTGCCTTCTCCCGTTCTCCATGTTCGATTTCATTTCCGACTCCGTCATCCGCCGCCGCCGCATGTCATCCTCCTCGCTCGGATTAGGTCAGATCCCTTCATTACAATTTCGGTGGAAGGGTTTCAACTGGGCTTGGCCCATCTTTAGGCCTCTTGGAGTTTGTTGTGGCCCATTAAGTTTGTTGGGCTGCAAGTTTGTTTTGTTATGCAAACATATTTTTTTGGCCTGCCTTATTGCCGTACACTTTTCACCACATGTGACCACCACCAAATCGATTTTCCCCCGTCTCACCCTTTGTCACCACGTCGCCATCTCCGACTTCTTCACTCAGCGGGTCACCGGATACTTCTCCGGGTTTTCTCCTCCGCCTACACCGGATACTTCTCCGGTTGGTCCAGTTTGCTTCTGGTTCAAAACCACCTTTGTTGGTTCGGATTTCGCCCAAATTCGGCGAAGATTGATCACCGGATACTTCTCCGGCGTTTCTCTGCCTACGTCTATGGCAGATCCAGGTTGTTCCCAACCTAGAACCACAGTTGTTGGTTTGTATCTCAACGGCTCTTCAGTTTGGTGCATTGTCACCTCTTTCCTGACAGCCAAGTTTAGGATTGATTTAGTTGCCCTAGTGGCAGTTTCAATCACGCGCAATATCGCACTGTATATGTGTTGTGTTGTCCAAGGTGTCATCTCTCTTCTTCGCTCTAGTGTTATCAAGGTTCAAGGACTCCGCGATGACGATTATTGCTTAGGGTTTATGATTGCTTTGATCTATCTCTCTATCTGCTTTTCTTTTATGTATTGCTTCGCTTCTGGTTCTGGGAGTTTAATTGCTTTGGCTCCTCCCTTTGTAACATTTCCCTCTTTTGAGGATGATTAGCTATGATATAAAATTTGGGTGCACAAAAAAAAAACAATTTGGATTAAAATTGGGCTTCCTATATGCCCAATATAAACATTACACTGGTCATTATCCATATAAGGCGAGCTCTTCAACTGACACCGTTCAATTGAAGTCATCTAAATCCAACGGTTCAGAATCTAAAAGAGCATGTAGTCTACTCTAAGTTGGTAAACACATGATTATTCGCTAATTATAAAACTTGATATGTTACGCTTTCCTATCCATCCGTCAACGATGAAATCCAGTCGTTCATTACAGAGAGATCCAGCGGCTGAAAACGAAAGATTAGCCTACACGAAATCTCTCCTTTTTTTTCTTTTGACGGGATTATACAGTGGGCCCCACCTGTAATTGTCATTTATGAGACAGCGCGGTTAATTTAGCATTATCTCTCCTCACAGTGATCTCTTTCTTCCCAAATAAATGTAAACTATCTCTCGTCTCGTTTTCTTCAACAATCCTCATTTCTCTGAGAATCTGGTGCTTAGCTTTTGGTGAGCTCTCTCTCTCTCTCTCTCTCTCTCTTATGAAACTCAACGATTTCTCAATTGCTTGTCGTCGATTCTCTTAGATTTGTCCTTAATACTCGTAGATTTGTTCATAAATCGTTTTCTGAGCAGTTAGGTATGGGTTTTTGTTGCCGAATTTCGATTTTGAATCTGGGTGATACTATTTTTGAATGATGTGATGAGTAGATTCGCTTATATTTTGTTCTTTTCCGTGATTTGTGTATTGTTTGTGGCTAATTTTGGTTATACTTGTCGTTGTGTTATCATCGGTGGTATAATTTTTCTGGGGTTTTAGGTTAGTTTGATTATGTAATCGGACTGTTTTACTTAAAGATTTATCGATTGTAGTTGTGATCATGTTTCGTTGATTACGAAGAAAAGAAGTTTTATGCTCTTATTGTTGTCGCTTGATCGATTTTCACGATTTTCAGTGTCTTGGTGCATGTGAATTTTGATGCAATTGAGATTGTTTCCTTTTTTATTTACCTGTCTGATTGAACAAATCTTTCCATTTACTCCTTGTTGAAATGGTTTAAGGTTCTTAGGGGGTTTTGTTGGTATCAGGGTATTTGCTTTCTGATTTCGTCAAAAAGATGTTGACTTCAAGGTTTTATCGCTTTATCTAGCAAAATAAGTCTTAATCATTTGCAAAGTCAAGAGAGTTTTTACTTTGTTTATTTCTTCCACGTTTGTACTTCGTGGCTGATTGAGAGAGACTAAGTAAACTAATAAATTGTACAATTTTGTTGCGTGTATTATTTTCCTTCGTTATCTGTTTGAGGAGGACTGAGTAAGCCTATTTTTAGTCACTTAGACCTTTTACAAATTTATTTCATGTTTCAGCATTCAATATGGACTGTCTGATATTAATATATGTATATTGGTTGACTTGTATGGGTCTTGTAGGTCATCTGCTTTTTCAGCTTGATTGTCGCTTGATTCTAACTTCCTTTGTTTTATGTTTATGGTGTCAATGAATAGGTAAAATGAAGATTTACTCTACAACGGTTGCTTTTTCACTCATTGTTTCATTCCTACTGTTTTTCTCTGCCTTTTCTGAGCGCAATGACGGGACCTTCAGAGTTGGCCTCAAAAAACTCAAGTTGGATTCCAAAAACCGGCTTGCAGCACGCGTCGAATCCAAGCAAGATAAGCCCCTGAGAGCTTACAGCCTTGGAAATTCTGAAGATGCTGATGTTGTCGTGCTTAAGAATTATCTGGATGCTCAGTACTACGGTGAGATCGCTATTGGTACTCCACCTCAGAAGTTCACTGTGGTTTTTGACACTGGGAGCTCTAACCTCTGGGTGCCATCATCAAAATGCTATTTCTCGGTAAGCAACATCTGGACTATAATTGCTGCTGTGGTTGAGATACTTTTGAGAATAAAACTAATTGTGATCTGTCCCTTATGTAGCTTGCATGTCTCTTGCATCCCAAATACAAGTCTTCTCGTTCAAGCACATATGAGAAGAATGGTTTGTTCTCTCTTTATTTTAAACTTTCTGCATTTGGTAGATACTTTACAGTTCCCTCAATGTAGCCTCTAGAATTCATGTTAATGTGCAGAGAATCTTTGTCACCATTGTTCAAAGATGCAAACATCAATGCTGATATGATCTGTGAAGTTATAACTAACTAGCTCGTTTTTGGTGCAGGAAAATCTGCCGCAATTCATTATGGCACTGGTGCAATTGCTGGTTTTTTCAGTAATGATGCCGTCACAGTTGGCGATTTAGTTGTCAAGGATCAGGTAAACTATCTATCCTACCCTACTCAGCACTCTTACGACGCATTTGTGCTACATCATTGACCTTCCTTCTTAAAATTTGTCTATCTCATCAGGAATTTATCGAGGCAACCAAGGAGCCTGGTATAACATTTGTTGTAGCTAAGTTTGATGGTATCCTTGGTCTTGGATTCCAAGAGATCTCTGTTGGAAATGCCACTCCTGTTTGGTATGCCTGCACTTTCTTCTCTTGATTGGGTTGAGTTTTTTACATTATTGTAGTGTTAATGCCAAGGTGTCTTGTTTTTTACAGGTACAACATGCTCAAGCAAGGCCTTATCAAGGAGCCAGTTTTTTCATTTTGGTTTAACCGTAATGCAGATGAAGAAGAAGGTGGTGAACTTGTATTTGGAGGTGTTGATCCAAATCATTTCAAGGGCAAACATACATATGTTCCTGTGACACAAAAAGGCTACTGGCAGGTTTGTTATACATCACTTTTTTGTCTGGGTTCCTCATAAAGTTTTCTAGTGACGATCTAACTCAAGCTATATATTTTTGTAATAGTTTGATATGGGTGATGTTCTTATTGGCGGTGCACCCACTGGTATGTGTAACATTGATTTTTGCCTCATTCAAATTCAAAAAGGTTTTGCTATTCATGTTACTGGTGACAACTGGTTCTAAAGTTTGAGTTACTGTTATACAGGGTTCTGTGAAAGTGGCTGTTCTGCGATAGCAGATTCTGGTACATCTTTGCTTGCAGGTCCAACGGTAAGCAAGAATTGAAGTGACTTTAGCTTTATAGAGTTATGATTTGTTAAATAGTATATGCAGTAATACTTCTATTTTTGTTTTTTTTTTTTTCCTGTGTAGACTATTATCACCATGATAAACCATGCTATTGGAGCAGCTGGAGTTGTTAGCCAGCAGTGCAAGACTGTCGTGGATCAATACGGGCAGACCATTTTAGATTTACTTTTGTCTGAGGTTAGTGTGCTTAATATTGGACTAGCTAATAAAATATGTTTGACAAATCAAATGTTGTGCAAATTATTTTGACTTATCATTCACCCCCTTGCGCGTTGCAGACCCAACCAAAGAAAATCTGCTCGCAGATTGGTCTGTGTACTTTTGATGGTACCCGAGGTGTCAGGTAAAGTTCCAGTGGTCTCATTAATGGTATATAGAAGTTATAATCTGTAGACATTGCAATTAAGTTAAGATCTTCATTTTGGAATGCCTGTTTTTTTCCCGTGTGATCTGCTCATATTTAGTATGAATTTTTTTAAAATTGTCTAGTATGGGCATTGAGTCGGTGGTGGACAAGGAAAACTCCAAATTGTCTAATGGTGTTGGAGATGCTGCGTGCTCTGCATGTGAGATGGCAGTTGTGTGGATCCAGAGCCAGTTGAGGCAGAACATGACTCAAGAACGCATATTGAACTACGTCAACGAGGTAACCAATAAGTTGTTATTTCAAGTTTTTTGTGAAACAATAGTTATTGTTGTCCTGATTACTGATTAGTAATCGCTGCTTCTGTGGGTTTTCTTAACAGCTATGTGAACGCCTTCCCAGCCCAATGGGAGAGTCTGCAGTTGACTGTGCTCAACTCTCAACGATGCCCACTGTTTCACTCACCATTGGAGGCAAAGTATTTGATCTTGCTCCAGAAGAGGTATTGATATTGAACTATTTAAGACAAGACTCATATCATGTAATGAATATTATCCCCATCTACTAATCTGTTGGTGCTGGTATGATGTGAGCAGTATGTTCTGAAAGTTGGTGAGGGACCTGTGGCACAGTGCATCAGTGGCTTTATTGCTCTCGATGTTGCTCCACCTCGTGGACCTCTCTGGTAAACCTTTGACTCTATTACTCTGCAGCACAATTTCTTCTTTCTTTCTTTTTCTAACCATAAGCACGGTGGTAAAAATGTGACAGGATCTTGGGAGATGTGTTCATGGGCAAATACCACACCGTGTTCGACTTCGGTAACGAACAGGTCGGATTTGCAGAGGCAGCGTAAACACGGTCAGGTTGGTTTCGCGTATGGTTTTAGTATGAACAATCTGTGTCTCAAGTGTTGTTTGTATGTTTTCTGGAGTTGAAGACTTTGAGTCGTAGTAGAAATGGTGGCACAGCTACTTTTATCCTTTTATGGTTTCCTAACGAAAAAAAGGCCTTTGTAGTTTTGAAGGCATTGGCTTTGTAAATACCTTCTGGCTCTGCTAAGTAAGTTCGATGGTGAAACTTTAATAAACAAGCTTGCCTCCCCTGTTCATGCTTCTTAACTCTGTCTTACGTATCAAATGGTTCGGTAAAAACGTCTTTCGCCAAAACATACGTTGTAACTTCAATAACTTTTAAGGCACATTGATAAAATGAGAATGGCTTTATGTCTTACTTTGATGGACCTAAAAATCCTGCATGTAGGTTGCACATGCATTTAGGCTGTATAGACCTTAATGTTCTAGACCCAATTTTCTGAAACCTTAATATGTCAAGACCAAGGCGAATTCCCCAACCCCAACATGAAGCTTGCATCCTTTGGTGAATTTCTGAATTATCTGCTTGAACAGGTCTGAAATTATGAGAAATTGTAATGACAATCCACTTTGCAGCGACAGTATATGTATACGGAAGGAAATAAGAACCAATTCGAGTAGTTTTTTTTGTTGCAAAATGGACCAGTTACAACGAGTTACAGTTTCCTATAGTAGAAGAATTGATAATTTCTACTTTAGCTAAACACTTAAACAAGAAGCAAACCTATACTTGTTTTGTATTCTCTGTTCTTTCCCAATCATCTTCCATGTTAACAAGATGTGATAACACCAAACCACACGCTCCTGATATCAAACTCGAAACAAACCTATTCAGACGGCAGAATCGCAAAGAAGTTTAAAGTGTTGGAGTAGGGTCTCTCAAGTATTCTTTTTGCTGCTTGAACGCGAAAGTTTAGAATCCACAGCGTGCAATTGGTCTCGCAGAACCTGGTTTTCCTCAAGCAACCGGTTAAACTCAATAAGGAACCCTTCAGATTGCTTCTGTAGAGCAACCGCACTGGTTCTCTCGGTACGAATTTCTTTAGATCTTGCCTCAAGCTCAGAGTCCAGCTGCTCTTGCCTTTTCCGAAGCGACGTAATTTCTTCCATCAAGTTTTTAACTTCATCTAAACCTCTGGCCTTTACACCTTCCAACAATGCTCCTTCCTTCTTTATAACTTCCATGTTCTTCCTTCTTATGCGTAGTTCTCTCATGTAATGATGCAGCCTGTCTATCATTAGCCCAAGGAAAAGAAATCCACCTGGAAGAAAAACTCACACAACTAAGGTTTACCAAAGCAGAAGAGAAACTTCCAAGGAACAAAAGAAACCAAACTCAAACTTGAAAAGCCGATTTCAAATAACAAAACCCTTGACTATATGGAACCTTCCACAGCCAAATTGATTGAACTAGGTTGAATCAGAGAAGCAAAAGCAGTGATAAATCGAAAATTCAAGAGCTAAGCCATCACACTAGCAACTTCAAATACAACTATCAACCTATTAGATCCAGAAGAATGATCACAAACATTCAAGAGATTGCAACCTCACAAGTTTCTAAAACAATCTATAGATCTCCGATTATGTCACTAGAAACAGTATTACTAAAACAAAATTGGTAAAACCTGAGAGAGAGAGGAAGAGCGAAATCAGATCCAAGGAGCTTACCCATAAGAGTCGATTCAAGGAGATGCTTAGCCATAATAACCTCATCTGTAGGGTTCACTACACCGTCTTCGATCCAACGCTTCTGGATCGCCATCATATTATACACGCTCGTCACCAGAAGCACAATAACCGTCGCTGAAACCGTCTGAATCACCACCGGTCCACGACCACGCTTCGAACGATCCAAGCTCATGATCAAGAGCTTCCTCATCGGCGTCTTAAAGGAAAGCGCCATTATCACAACAACCTCGAAGAGAACAACCGCGAACAGTAATTGCTGCATCTTCTCTGATCTCAGAAGCGATAATGTGATCGTCTTCGAGAAATCAAAATTCAACAGCGATTTGAACAACTTTCCCCGTCGGAAAATACTAAGAAGGAAAGTTGAAGTCGTGAGGAAATTAATAAAAGCTGTCAATAACATTTGCTTTTAAAGTTTTATATATTTATCTAAATAGTCCCTGAGGTTTGAGATGAGTTAAAAAATGGCTCGATATTAACTAATGTGTTAATCGTAACCCACCCTCAGAAATCAAAAACCTGAAATGTCACAAGCTCTCTGGAGATAGATTTTACCGAGGAAGATGATGAAGTGGTCGATCGTTAAGAGAATCCCCGTCTATGGAGGTTCCTTCACTTCTATGGTATGGATACCAAAAAGCACCAACTCTTTCTCGTTATCTTCTCTGATTTGTGGCTCCTCATTGAGTTTTTTTTATCAACATTTGATTCGATGAAGATACGAAATTTCGAACCATTGTTGCTCTTCCGAGTCTGATCATTTGTAGTTTTGGAGCTTTCACGATTTAGCTTGTGTTTGATTACGAAGTTTTCTGATTATATGTGTGAGTTTATCTTTCGATGGATGAATTCGATTCACATTGTTCATAGTTGAATGTGGAAGTTGATGATTGATGGTGATTCATTGTTGTATGGAAAATTGATTCTTTGGTTTTTTGTATATATTGGCATTGCAGAAACATATGATGTTAGCTCCAGCTGATTTGAGCTGGAGCTGCTCGTTCTCTGGTATGCACTCTTTGATAAACACAGGAGAAGAAGATGATGAAGAACTCTTGAAGAAGATAGTTAACCATAGTGAAAGTGGTTCGAAGATCATCAGCAAAGTCGATTATACGAATCTTGTTGAGAAGTATACAAGAGATGGAAATCTATCTGCCGCTAATGAGTTGTGGCAGTCCTTACAAGACAAGAACATATGCTTGCCTATTTCGGTTTTCAAGAACCTACTTGCAGGAGCGGGTGAGAAGAACGATATGAAGCTTTCTTGCAGAATTTTCAGAGAGCTCTTGATCTCGCCGGTTAAGGAACCATTGAGTTCAGATTGTTATCTCAACCTTGCTAGAGCATTCATTAATACCAATGATTGCACGCATTTGACGAGTCTTGTTAAAGAAATATCGGAGTCTTCACTTCCGTATAGGTTAATAGTAATGAACAGAATCATCCTTGCATTTGCTGAAACGAGACAGATTGATAAGGTTCTTATGATACTTAAGCAGATGAAAGAGTGGGAATGTAAACCAGATGTGATCACATACAACTCGGTTTTGGATATCTTGGGACGAGCTGGCCTCGTGAATGAGATGTTGGGGGTATTGTCAACGATGAAGGAAGATTGCGATGTATCCGTAAACATCATTACATACAACACGGTGTTAAACGGGATGAGGAAAGCTTGTAGATTCGATATGTGTTTGGTGATATACAATGAAATGGTTCTGCGTGGAATTGAACCGGATTTGCTAAGTTATACAGCAGTGATAGACAGTTTGGGTCGATCTGGGAACACAAAGGAATCGTTGAGGCTTTTCGACGAGATGAAACAGAGACAGATTCGACCATCGGTTTATGTCTACCGTGCTTTAATCGATTGTCTGAAGAAGTCAGGAGATTTTCAGGGGGCATTGCAGCTTTCAGATGAGTTGAAGAACACTTCCTCATTAGATTTGGCTGGTCCACAAGATTTCAAGAGACACTTGAGGTCACATAGACGATAGAATAGCCTGTTTAGACTGTTTAGATTCTGTTAGAAATGTGTATGAATGCAAACACAATCCGGTTTGATTCAATTGTGGTTCTAATTCAATTTAAAGAAGCCTGAGAAAATGACAATGAAGGTTTGAAGAGTATAAGGGATGATAATATAACCAGTCTCATAAAGTTTGCATACTACAGAAGTACAAAATGTGTCAAAGTTTCTCTTTGAAAGAAAGAAGATATTTTGGGTGCCAGAATCTGAGACTTGAGCCGGCGGTCGCTGAGGTCGATATATGTCTGGCAAACGAAAATAGCCTCTTAGGTTTCTTTTTTTTTTTACCATAGCTTGGTCTTGACCCAGAAAAGGAGGAAGACTACACCGAAGACAATTGCGACTGGTGCCCATTTCCGGATCAAAGCCTGTTTAACCAAATTCAATGTTTCAGAACCACATGCAAACTATCTTATAACCGTGTATCGATACTGCGTTGTGTAATATAAGGTAATATGCAATCAAACTCACCTGACGGTTCAAATCTTTAGCCTTATCAGCATATATACGAGATTCAGATGTTAACCGGCTCGACATCTCGCTCACCTCTGCATTAAGAAAAACAAGAACAGGAGTACATGATAAGCATATTGCTCAGCTGATTATAACAAACGCAAAACTAGTGTCCTATTTCTCCGTTTCCTAAAAGCTTAATCCATTATCATAGGAAAAGTACTGGATGGGACTTACGGTCCAGCTTTTCACCAACACCTAAGACTTCTTGCACATTCCGCGTCATTATTTGATGAACCTCATAGAGTTCATCATTCAACTTGGCAATATTTCGTTGTGTACGAGTGTCTTGGTACAGTTTCTTGGTTTTCTGTATGAATGTATCTACAAAAAACGTAAAGGGGAAAAAAGAGTGAATCCAGGAAGGTATGTTTCCAAGATACTGAATACAGAAGAAAATCTACACTACCCATACCAAATTTAATAAAGGCATAAGGCCGAGCAGCTGTTTCAATGTTAGGTCCATTGACACGTTCAAATTCATTCTTGAGATCTTCCAGGTATTGGAAAGCGAGTTTCTTTGGGTAAGAGCGGTCACACATTGTCAAGTAGCAAACACGTCCTTCGATGATGTAACTGGAGTTTTCTGGTTAAGGAAGCATAGATTTTTGGTTCTTTCTTTCACCTTAGTTTCAAGTTAAAAGCATAGAAATGTGAAAAAAGAAGATTTCAAACATAATGCAAGAGGATTGAAACGTGTCATAAGCCAGACACTGGTGCAAATCTACGAGGCTGTCAAAAGTTCTAATGAGGTGAATTACCTACCAAATTTCTTTAAAGCGGGACTATGTCTATAAATCAACAAACTTTTGCAAGCAGAAAATGAACTAATAAGGAACAAAGAAAAAGTAGATATTAAGGATACTGGAAAACATAGGGGCCAGTTTCAACCGACATTCTTGAAGCCTCATTTTGACCTCTGGAAAGATTCTTGAACAAAGCTTTGACCTGTTGCTTATACATATCTGAATCTGGTAAGTCGCGTCCATCATCGAGCCCCTCTGCTAGAGGCAACCCGTCAGTAACACGAGCTATCAATGTCATTTTCACCATCTTTGCCTTAAATCTTCTCCAATAATAAATTCACTGCAATAATCACAATTTTCAAAACAAGACTATGAATCCTGCAACTCACTAAAATCACAAAAACCAATCTTTATTATCAAGACAGAACATGTAAGGCAAGTAATTGAACTACAGATGCCTAAAACTTAGGTTCTGTAAGAACACACAATAGTCAAAGAAGATGAATTATTTTGATATTTCAACAATGAGAGTTCGAAATAGCTTTATCCCTATTTGCAATTCAGATATTGAACATGACGAACTATTCAAACGTGAGATTCAAATTTAGCAGAGAACATCAACCTCAAACAAAATTCTATCATCAAAAGCTTCCGTTTTCTACATTGTGACAATTCACCACCAAGATTTATCACCATCAAATCCAGAGTTTAAAACGAATTTCCGCATAATCCACATTCATAATCATAATCTACGGAAAAAATCAAAGATCTGATATCAAACGGAAAATTGATCCAAGAGCTACACACCAAGGTAATTATTTTCAGATTACTCAAAGTTCCGATCCCAAACGGAAGCAAATCTCAGAAAAATCGCAAAATTGAGCAAAAATCTCCAAGCTATATAGATGTATAACGTAAAATTAGACTTGAGCATAGATTTAGACAAACCTGAAACGAGCTTTAAAATTGGTTCTTCTCGATTCAAAGATCTGAGAACCAGAGGAAGACGATGATCCAAGGAAAGAGAAGTAATTTTTTTTTTTAATTAAAGGGTTTATCAATCAAAGAGGGATAAATTAATATTTATTGATTTTCTTTTCTTTTTTTGTCTGTTCGAAATTTAATTTATGACGATCTACGTTTTGCGATTACCAGGCCTCACGTGATTGGGCTTATGACGCATTTTGTTGACATGTCTTGATGACGTGGCGCGTTTAATTTAGCCTCACAAACGCTACATATTCCTTGAGCGTTTTCAAACTGGATCGAACCGATCAAAGCACCTTAATGACCCGGAAAAAACCGTAACAATTGGCTAAACCGATGACTTTCCCTACTGATTGACCGGCCGGTTATGAATTAAATTGAATCAAATCAAATCACAGCTTCTTTCTTCTCCGACGAGCATTTCTTCTTCAGTTTCTTCTCTTCTCAGCTCAAAATCACAAATCGTCAGCTTTTCGTCGCCGGATTCTTGCAATCGAGAACCATCTGCCGCCGATTTCCGTCTCTAATTTCTTTCTCCGACTTCAATCGAAATGTTACGTTTGTTTATTCAATTAGATTTGTCTTCAAGTTTTGTTCGAGTTTAGCAAAGCGAGGACTTTTTATTCTCGAATACGAGCTCGTGATCAATGGCCATTTCTATGGAATCAAGCTCGAAATCAAGGAAAGAAACCGTCTTGATAAAATACGCCATCTTCTCGCGACTTCTCGTTCTCTTCTTAACCATTTTGTGGCGGAGCTTACTCCAACCGTACGATACATCCGCTGCACTAAATCCTCCTTGCTTGTATCACAAAGAAGATTCTCCTCCATTTCTAGTAGCCAATGCAACTTCGAGATCCCTTGAAAACAGCGTTGTTTGGGACAGTGTCTACTTTCTCCGAATCACCGAGTGTGGCTATGAGTATGAGCAGACTTACGCCTTCTTGCCTCTGCTTCCCTTCTTCATCTCGCTTTTCTCTCGCACAGGTTTTGGAATTTAGATATCTACCCACTTGATTCCTTACTTTGGTTGTATCATTTCCATAGTTTTTTTATTCTTTTTGGATTCAGTTTTTGCGCCTTTGGTTCCATTGATTGGTCTTCGAGCTGTGATGGTGTTGTCTGGTTACATTGTCAGCAACTTAGCCTTCATATTAGCTGCTATCTATCTATTCAGGTACTTCATTGACATTCATCCAAAATCCATTATTGTGTCTCGAAATAAGTCAAGTCATGAGTCTTTTGAGCTCTACAAGCTAATGGTGTTTGCTATTCACCATTTTGAGTGTCTTACACCAGTCGTTGCTAACAGGCTTTCAGTTATTATCTTGAAGGACTCTGAAGCATCATTCAGAGCTTCGATTGTGTTCTGTTTCAATCCGGCATCCATATTCTATTCGTCAATGTAATGTATTCAAGCAATGATCTCATAAATTCATTTACTGAAAGTAAAAATGTTCAATCTTATCAGAATGGTAACTAACTGAAGACCAAAATTGTTTCTTTGTGACTTCCAGATATTCAGAGAGTCTATATGCTCTTTTTTCAATTGGAGGCGTGTATCACTTGTTATCTGGTACAAGCAATGTAGCCGTTCTCTGGCTTGCACTCTCTGGTTGTGCAAGGTCTAATGGAGTTCTTAATGCTGGTTATATCTGTTTCCAGACAATGCATCGAGCATATGAAGCTTTATATCAGAAAAGGCGCACGTATGTAAGTTATAAGTATTTCATTCAAATTTCAGAAATTATGACTGCGATTCAAAAACCGGATTTTTAATCTGGATCATTCTATTTCCTACACTTTAGATCCTTCTACAAGAGAAAAGAATTAATTCGAACAATCTTTTCAGTTACTTTGTTATTCATTTTGTTTTAGTGGAGTCTCACTTTACTGTTTTGCTGAGATGCTCTTTAGTTTAAGGTTGCAATGGAAGAGTTTCTTGATTTAGTATGTCTCAAATCGCAGCTGCTTGGTTAATCATGTAATCTCTGAAAGATTAAAGCCCATCTCTTTAACTTGCTTTCAACTCTGGAAGGTATGGTAGCCATAATGATTTGTCTCGCTACCCAGTTGGCTATGCAGGTTTTGGTTGCTGGATTTCTTAGATGCGTATGCATTTGTCTTCCTTTTGTCGCGTTTCAAGCATACGGATACTATAACCTTTGTCATGGACGTACACTTGATGAAATGAGGCCTTGGTGCAAAGGAAGGATACCTTTGCTGTACAACTTCATTCAAAGTCATTATTGGTAAGTAATTTGAACAAAAACCCTTTTCTTGTTCTTGCAAGTTTTCTTTCTTATATTTGATTTCGAGCCTTTATTTTCTTGTTTCTGACAGGGGAGTAGGTTTCCTAAAATACTTTCAGTTTAAGCAGCTCCCAAACTTTCTGCTCGCATCCCCAATTCTTTCTTTAGCTGTTTGTTCGATTATGAGTTACATGAAGTCTCGGCCTGAGCTCTTCATTTCGCTGGGTTTTCAAGCTACCGAGAAAGAAAAGAGATCTGTTGCAGGGCTTTATTCTCTGAAGGATGCAGTTAAACCAAATGTTAAAACTTCAACAAATGAAGGTATCATTTTCTTCTTTACGTTATATAATAGTTCCAAAATTAAACTTTGATGGATCCTCTTTATTTTCCTGAGTAGGAAACCGTGACATCAGACAGCGGAAACCCAGCAGTAAGAAGGATGTGACTGTGACCAAAGTGGCTGCGGCATCCAACTCTCCAGAAAAATCAGGATACTTTTCAGCTGACGTTTTCCCATTTATTGTACACTTGGGTTTGATGGCAACCACGGCATTCTTCATCATGCATGTTCAGGTTACAATCCTCAATGGCATAAACAGAAAATAATATACATAATTGTAGATAAGATTAAGGTTTTAGTGAGACTGTGCTCACGTTTGTGGTGTGGTAATTACAGGTTGCAACACGGTTCTTGTCGGCAAGCCCTCCACTTTACTGGTTTGCATCGTCTTTGATTGCATCTCCAGAACATAGTAAATGGGGATACTTGATATGGTCCTATTGTGCAGCCTATATCCTTCTTGGCACTTTGCTCTTCTCAAACTTTTATCCCTTCACTTGATCTAATGGTTTTCTCAGCGTCATTTGATATGTTCTTTTGGTCTGTTTTGTAAAAGATGTGACACTGAGGCGACTGTTTCACTGTAAAAACTAGTTAGATTAGATCAATGAAGGGTGTGGTGTTTACTCTTGTTGTTTTGATTCTTTCTTTATACAACTAACAACTACGAGACATTTGATTGGGCCCTAGATAGAGAATGTCCAGCCCATGTGTATTACACATAACCTCATGTGTAAGAGACCAGCACGTTGTTGGATACCAGTAACTTCGAACGGCAGGATGTGTTCCAATGATAATTATCCCACATCGCTTAGCTTAGAAACAATGACTCGGACTACAGGAATATAAATACAGAAGTGGCTGGATCAAGCAAACCACTTACCTGGACGGGGTCAACTCGTGATCAAGAAGACGAGTGGCCTAGGCTAGTGACCGGCATTGCACATTAGTCCGGGGTGCTTAGCTTAAGGTCTTCCCATGAGGAAGAGCCTATGTCATTATTTGTGGCAGAGGGGGTTTGCGTTCGCGCAGCCCCTACCATCATTAGTCTTAATCTTTCATGATTCCAATAATAAAATGGTAATTTATCTTGTTGGCATAATTACCCAACGTGCTGGTCTTTTATTGTCGGCATAATTGAAGTTTTCTGAACTATTTAGTTTAGTTACAGAGTCCCACATCGGAAAGAGGTATAAGTTGATGGGAATTGTGTGACTATAAAAGAAAGAGGCTTTGGTTGTTTGAAAAGCATTCTTGCGCTTGGGGCAATGACGCAGCTAATGAGGTCTTAACCGAGGCGCGTCTATTGCTGGTTGAAAACTATTTCCAAACCCCCTCCTAGGCCTAAGCTTGTCTTGGGCCTTCGAGAATTTCTGGAAGGGCTCCCTTCGGGGTAAAGCCCTACAATTCCCCAGTTCAACATTTTATCCCAAAATAATTTGGGTTTGCAATCAGCGTATAAACCTTCTTTTTGGTTCAATTAAAGTTGACCTTAATAATCTCTACTGAAACCAATAATTTGTTTCTATCAACCACCATATTCAGATAGGCAAATACTATCGTTCCCAAATTCGTCAACATTCACAATTGCCAAGCCAAAGAAGAAATACCATCTAAGAAAGGAAAATCTGTTAATGTATATTTCCCTTCCATTATTATTGAATCAAAGAACATTCGGTTATGATGATATAAACTATAAATTGTATGTTTTGAGAAAAGAACACAACAAAATTCAGCTCTTGTGAAAGTGTATAATGAACAAATCTCAAGTACAAGAGGAATAACAGCAAGAATTGCAAAGATCTAACTATAAAAAAACTACTTGAGCTTGGGTTTGATGAGTTCAATGCCACCCATGAAAGGCCTAAGGGGCTCAGGGATCACCACAGCTCCATCTTCTTGCTGGTAATTCTCCAGTAAACACACCATCATCCTCGGGATGGCACAGGCCGTTGCGTTTAGAGTGTGGACGAACTTCGTAGCTGGAAGATTCGCTTTGCCTTTCTTAGGACCCGTCTGAGGTGGTTCAGATGGGCGGTAACGGATTCCCAGTCTCCGACTTTGGTAATCCGTGCAGTTTGATGCGCTTGATATCTAGTTCAGAAGTTAAAACAGCAAGCTCAAAGAAGAAACTAAGATTTGGTTCTAGTGCTCTGACACAAATAAATAAGAGTTTGTTCTTTTACCTCGCCAAATCGTCCTAAACCGGGCATCCATGCTTCAACGTCAAACTTGCGGTAAGCTGGAGCGCCTAAATCCGCTGTGGCCATATCCAATGTTCTGCAAAGATAAATTTAGATTTCCGGAAGACAAAAACTCTGTGAGAGAAAATCGGGTTCAAAATTTAGTTTCTTACTTGAAGTGTAATCCTAGGGAAGTGAACAAATCTTCTTCAATCTGAATGAGTTCTTGGTGGAAGGATTCACTATCTTCAGGTCGGCATATGACAAACATTTCTGCTTTGTTGAACTGATGAACTCGGTAAAGACCTCTGCACGAAATCAAGAAAGTACTGAGTTTTAGTACACCTATGTATATATTAAATTAAAGAAGCCAAAAACACACACAAAGACTAAAACCCTTTCTTCTAGCTTACTTTGTGGCAGCGCCAGCTGCACCCGCTTCAGTACGGAAGCAATGAGAGAACGCTATATATTTCAAAGGTAATACCGATTCAAGAAGAATAGAGTCCATGTGGATTCCTCCTACTGGAATTTCAGCGGTACCAATGAGACATTGGTCAGTTCCATCTATAGAATAAACCTATCCAAAAGAATGGAAGCACGATTGGCAACAAACAACAATGTTAACTTATCAAACAGAGCCATCGCACAAGTATTGCAGAAACCTGAGTATTATCTCCACGAGGTTGGAAACCGCATTTTTCAACAATAGCAGATCTCACGATTTCAGGGGTCGTTAGGGGAGTAAAACCCTGCTTCATGACTTGTGATAGTGTCCAATTAAGGAGCGCCATCTCCAATAAAACTGCCTCATTTTTCAAATAGAAGAATTTTGAACCACTTACCTGCATGAGTGTAAAAACAAGAAGGAAGTTACTCACCCCATCTTCTTAACTTAATATACCGGATAAAGGAAAATGTGGTCATCAATCTAATGGTTTATAGAAGGAGGTGATCATTCACCCACTCAAGTAAACTCTACTAATTGAACTAATAATGTTCAGTCTAAATACAATTGATCATATAAAAACAAAACCAGTAGCTAGGCAGAAGCCAACGCTGATCCGAGAACCTATAAAATGTGGTTTGGTACCTATGAATAAGTCAAAGCGTATACCTCTGCAGCAGAGTCAAAGTCAATGAGATCAAGATCCTTCCCAAGCTGAAGATGATCCTTGATTGGAAAACTAAACTCACGTGGACTACCAACCTAGAAAGAAAACAATGAAATCTTTTTTGAAGGGGCCTTTGACAGCAAAAAGCCATAGCCAACGCAATAATTCAAGGAGACCAAACTAACTACCTCCTTTCTAATTGCCGACGAATCCTCTCCTCCAACAGGAACATCAGGGTGAGTCATATTTGGTATAGACTGCGCCACATGTTGCAGCTCATCTTTTAGCTTCACAAGGTCTTCCTCCAGAGTTACAAGACTTTCCTTAAGATTTTTACCTGAAGACAAAAAGCGCTCTGTTATCTTTTAGTAAAGAAACACAGACCCACAAACAAAATAGAATCCTCGTATACCTTCTTCTACGAGTGTCTCACGTTGTGATGGTTCCAGCTTCCCTTTCATCTTCTTGGCAACGTTGTTTCTTTCCTCACGAAGCTGCTCAACTTCCTGCTATCTGCAATCATTGATTAGCTGAACCGAGAGGAAAGAAACAAAATTTAATTCAATCTCTCAAATCTAGCCACAGACTAGATAAACATTTCACTAAAACTATCCAGAAACTTTCAAAACAAGAAGCTTTTTGCTACTTGAACATTTCTTTTGAGTAGAAGATTAGATAACCTTTTGGAGATTGACCATGTTCTCGTAAAGCTCAAGCACTGCTTCCAAATTAGCATTCGAATTTCTGTTCTTGATGTTGATTTCGACTGCTTCCTTATTATCTCTTATCCATTTGAAATCAATCGCTGCTTTCCACTGAGGCCTCGCTACTCAAAAAAAAAACACGAAACGAATCAGACACATTCAAAAACAATGACGGATTTTGACGAGATAAACAGGAATACCAGAGGAATCTGAGGCCTGCGTGGCCGGAATATCCTCTACGGCGGCGGAAGCGGAGAAAGCCCTGACTAGGAGAGGCTTATGGGGTTGAAGGTGGCGGGAAAACAAACCTAGGGTTAGAGTATTGGGAAATGGCTTGAGGAAGAAGAGACGAGAAGAGAAGGTTATAGGAACTGCAGCGAGTCTCAATTTGTGTAAACTCATCGCCGGAGCTTCTCTGCCGACGACGACGTCTTGATTTAGTTTATCTTCTTCTGTTTTGCGGATTGATATTTAAACGTTGTCGTTTTGAACTGTATAACATGGCCCGGCGGCGAGATGACGTGTCAGCAGAAGTTACTAATCCGCTACACGAAGGTCTACCTGTTACCAGGTTTGACGTGTCACGTCTTTCTGATTCAGTGTTGACATTTCCTCTATCCGAACGACAACGTTTTACGAATTTTGTTACTTAGGCTGTGGAGTTTGATGAAATGATCTTATGTTTTTTCTTTTTTTTTTGAATACCAGGAGGTTTTGGGCCAAAGCCCGTAATCCCCCCAGGTCCGAAACCACAACATGTAATATTAGTTTCGTTCCAAGCGTCACTCGAACCAACGACCTCTAAGTTTCGCCTAGAGTCTTTACCCTAACGACACTTGGTATTGATCCTATGTTAAATCCTAGTGATACATTCAAACTTTAAAGTCTGTACTTGATCATTATTCTTTACTTTATCACCGGTCAGATACTGTGTCACATTCATTATTGATCATGATTTGAATTTTCAAACACACCTTCCGGTTACCATGTCTGATCTTCATAATAAGCATAAATATTAACTACGAACAACACCAAGGGCCTTCTTCTTCTTCCTCTTATTCTTCTTCCACTTCCTCTATGAATCGGCCTCGCTCTGACTTGCTTTTCATGATCAGGGTTCCTTCCATGATCGACCAAGAACTTGTACATGCTCAAATCTGTAAAAACATATTCATAGTTTGGTCTTACATGTGTTAAATTTATTTCAATAAAAATGAAAATAAGCATTGCCCTCTTGGCAAAATATCGTACATTTTTCAGGCCAAATCAGAATATAAGAAAAACACAAGTCATTTTAACAAAAGCAAGAGACGAGTAAATGGACGAAGAAGACACACATATCATGTTGGCTTGTAGTATTTGGTGGCTACGAACGGCATCTTCGTGATGCTGCCTTCATACGGTTTCCCACGGACCAAGATCTTGACTTTAGTCCCGGTCTTGTGCTGACCTGACTTCACATATCCCATGGCTATGTTCTTCTTCAGGTTTGGGCTAAACCCTCCACTTGTGATCTCTCCAATCTTGTTCCCACTCTCATCATGAACCTCGCTATGCGACCTTGCGGGTGGTCCTGAGGAGAAGAAACCGACCCTTCTGATTGTAGGTCCATCTTTAAGCTGTTGGAGAATCACATCCGCGCCAAGAAACCCACCTTCGGCTCTTCTACGCTTCCCTATGGCCCATGTGAGCCCAGCTTCAACAGGAGAAATGTGTTGCTCCATGTCGTTTCCATATAGACAAAGTCCTGCTTCTAACCTGAGACTGTCTCTTGCTCCTAGACCTGTAAGCCTTACCTTACCCTCGGATTTCTCCAAGATTGCTTTTGCTAGATCCACTGCGTGCTCATCTGGAACTGAGATCTCAAACCCATCTTCCCCGGTATACCTGAAAACCAAAACAGAGACATTCATTACCTATGAGAACTTCAGAACTTTTCCTCCTGAGCTATTTTGTCTACTTGAACCAAGTAAGTCTGACTAGAAACAGAAAGTGAAACATGAGATTTTACCCGGTCCTGGTAAGAAAACATGTGGAACCATTAATGTCCAGAATCTGGAACTGCCCAAAGTAAAGCTTGCTCAAGTCTTCTTTAGTCAGGTGTTGAAGCACTGGAGCAGCCAAGGGACCCTACATCGAAAATTCAAGATCGTAATGTACTATAACTACAAGTATACATCAATCAATATCAGAACAACAAAAGGAACAATCTTTGGGTTCAAATTGAATAGCCAAACCTGAAGGGCGAGAAGAGATCTCTCATCATGGATATGCCAGGAGACATCACCTCCTTTGGCCTTGAAAGCCTTCATGTGTTCTTCAATGTGAGCCAAATCCTTATCCCTACAACCAGCATTGACCACCAAATAGATATGTTCATCTGTCACTTTGGTAATGACCGAGTCATCAATGGCACCTCCTTTCTCATTTGTAAACACAGTTAAGCTCCCAGTTCCAGGAGCCAAACCAGCCACATCAGCAACCACAAGTGTCTCAAGAAAAGGAACACAATCTTTACCCTTAAGGCTCAAACCACACATATGTGCAACATCAAACAAACTCCCATTTTGCCTGCAGTTAACAGTTGAGTCCATAATCGAATCTTTGTACTGAATTGGCATACTCCAACCAGCAAAAGGAACCATCTTTCCTCCATGGGCCACATGGAAGTCGTAAAGAGCAGTTTTTTTCAGGTCAGCTTCAGAGGCAAAGTAGCGGCGTGACACACCCTTCTTGTCAGATTGAGCAAGACGACGAGTTATAGATTGACCTAGCTGCCATAGACTCCCACCTCTCATCTTCTCCACAAGCTACATAACAAGTTTGATCCAAGAACACTCAAAATCAATAACCATAAATGCAATTTTTTCAAATTCAACTGGATTCAGTGAATTGACATTGATAAACTCTTAAGCTATGGAATGAAGAAAGGAGATTCATATAAAGGCTCTATAGGCAAAAAGAGAGCATTTTTAAATCCATGAATCTTCAACTATAAGATTAAGATTCATTTATAAAACATCTGCAACAATCAGGGAACTCAATAATCGCAATGAGATTGAATCGAAATCGTATTTTCACAAAGAAGAAGAAAACAAATGTTGTCTACAATCGAAATAATCTGTGATTCTGTGAATAGAAAACATAAAAACTGAAATGGGTCGTGTAGAAATCTTACAAAGATTTGAGTCTTTGCCACTGGAGCTTCTTCCCAGATTCCTGATACTACTATGTAGTGTGTGTGTGTGTTATTGCAAATTAATTGATGATTTTGTTGCTATCAATGGCAAAAGGGACTTTATATATTTATATTTAGGGATTAAAATAGAGATTTATGTGACTTAATAATGTGAAGAAAAAGATGGGGTTGGTGCCTTGGTGGTGGAAGAGGAATCATCAGCCAAACGAAGAAAAGGCCAAAGCAACCGCATCCCCATTGAGTGGTAAGTAATTGTTCAATCTTTATCTTCTTATTTTTTAAATTTTTATAAAATCAAAATAAACATACAAGTATTGCAAATCACCAAAAATGAAAAAGGAACATGCTTGATCAAACTTTTGGAGTTGTAGACATTTTTTTTTGTTAGCATTTTATCCATTATTATTCCAAAAAGAATTCAGTATAGTTGTTGTTTGCTTATATGTGACTTAGCATTATGTTAATTGCGATCTTCTCTTCCCTGCAATCATCAATCAAGTGATCATCGGCATTTCAAAGACTTTCCTTTGGTTTTTACGGTTTTTTGTTAGAATGTCCAATGTTTACCAATCAATGTTTTAGTTGTTGTAGTTAGTGTGACCAATATTTTATTTCTCGATGAAATTTCGAGATTGTTTTGTTTATCGATTTAGTTATAAACAAGAGAAAAAGTCATGCTAGTGAATATATAAAAGCGAAACGTTGCAGAACTTAATCATATCTTAACGGCGTTACACATAATACGATTACGAGCATTACCAAACTTAAATCATATCTAAACGGCGTAGCTAAGACCTTTTATGATTCAAATATTGAGGTTTAAATCAAAGCAGAAATCCAAATTCATACCCTCTATATTTTATTATGACAATGAAAGTAACTTAATTAGTGTAATAAGCTGAGAATCAGCTCTCACGCACACTTGACAATACGTTCAAGGAAGGCCACCGAGTCCGCCACCGGCTCCTCCGCCAAAGCCGCCTCCACCGAGGAGTCCACCGCCACCACCTCCAAGTCCACCACCGCCTCCACCTAACCCTAGTCCGGCTCCCGCGCCGATCCCAGCCCCAATCCCAAGCCCACCAAGACCAGCTCCTCCACCAAGGCCAAGCCCTAGGCCACCACCGCTGCCGCCGCCTCCGAGGAAAGATTTTTCATCCTTGAATGTATCTCCGGAGAAAAGCTTCCTAGCACCGACATTGGCACAAACAAGTGCAAATGTGCAATGAAGAGAAGCACAAGCAAGTTAGTAAATGTGCCTTTCATGTTTTGCTTTGTTGGTTCAGATTCTTTTTGTTTATGGTGACTCACTTAGTTGTTACAAGACCATATATATAGGCTGTTATGTAATGTTTGTGTGCAATAAATGCAATTAAAAATTTGGATCTAGGACCTATTGTATGAGTACAATGTAGTTTGATATAAATTAGTATTAGTAACATGTCAAACGATATGTATTTGCATACAATGAGATTAAACATAGCATCAATCAACTCTCATATAGTAGTGTTATAGTCTCTTTTCAATGTGCATGTGAGATGCCGTGATGGTTAGGTAAATAAGAACATAATAATAAGACAGACAGCCCAACCGATAAAATTAAGAGAAATTAATTGGGAAGCCAAAAGAAATACCATGATACTACTTTTATTTGGTCCCAAACTCAAATAATCTTTATATACATCGCATGATCCTTGAGACCTAATGGCCTATATAAGATCAGATCCGGTCTAGCCTAACCAAACAGCTTGACGTTATAAATTTACTCGATTCTATTTTAACATTATTGTTTAATCAGCATGTATATATGTAGTAGAGAGAGAAAGATAAATGGTCTAGGGTTAGAAATTTTTTAATCGGTTACGTAGTTGATAGGGCTCTATATGGAATGTATATTATAAAGGGTTTTCTAAATTCTAATGATAGTTGCAGTATAAAGTAGGTGAATCCATTAATATAGCCAACAATATTGATCTCCCTTTTTTGCGGTAGTAGTGGCTGAGTTTTCATGTGACTAAACATATATTGAAGATGTAGTAGTTAGATTGAATACTAAAAGACATATTGCATATCATCAGTATATGGATCCAATGCAATTTTTAGAGAGTAACTGCTATAAATAATATTGGTTTCTATTCTGAACCAACACAATCAAAACTGGCCCGCAAATTCCGGGAAAAGAAAAGCAGAGCTAAAGATAACCGATTTAAACCGTATCTCTTATTCCAAGTTATTCCAAGTCGGATAAAATTCAAGAAAGTGCCATATGCTCCATCTCAAATCGAGTAAACCGATTTGGTACTGAAATATTATTTTCTACTAAAACCGTCCATAACCTAAAAACACCAAAACCTCAAGCTCAAGGTGGTGGAAATATTTTTTATTCAGGTCCATAGAGTTTAGCTTAAGGGACAAAAGAAACGAGCACACACATAGCACGACACAAACTTAACGACATCATCTTATTTTAGATCAAACACTAAGTCTTTCCTTTATTCCATGATCACATTTTTATTATTATGGTTTTGTGATCTCGAACATTATCGCTCTCCTCATTCCAGTTCCTTCAGAAAATCTTTGTTGTCCACCAAAACCTGTCATTTTAACAACCAAACCTTTTTAAACAAAACCCGACACTGAATCTGAATTCCAAGGTTCCAACACTAGAAACGGAATCTGCGATACCAAATGATTAAATCTGTATCGATTACTAACCGTTTTCCAGCCATCTGGATCAAGGAATGAGACAATCTTGGTGCCGAGTCCAGGAAGAGGTCCGGGTTCTCTAGTGATCTTTCCTCCTAGCTCTTGGTTGACTATCTTAATAACTTCACCGCTTTTGTACACATCATCTGTGCCTATTGCAATCTGTTTGTTACATTTAACCATTTAATTATCAGAGGAATGAACACAAACTGGCTTAAAGCCAACAGAAAGCAACTGAGACATGTCTAATCCCAGACCTGTGCATATGCATTGCCCTTTGTGTACTCAGTCACGCCGTAGTTATAGGTCAGCTCCAAAACTATCGACTCATATTCTTCAGCATATCCCATCATGCCTATGGTGTACTGTTTCATCCAACAACAAATAAAAAAACTTTTCAAGGCCCAGCGTAGCTCGGAAAGCTAAATTATATGTCTACATTGCATCACTGATTACTTCACCTTGTACTCAGGCCTCTCAATCTTTCTCAAGAGTCTCATCCCCAGGGCCTGCGAAGGAATTAGAAATGAAGTAAACACTAGTAATGAATATTTAAACATTACCACAGCCATTTCACTGCATTACCTTTTCATAGAATTTGATGGCACGGTCGAGATCACCGACACGAAGCATGACTTGGCAGAAAGGTTCAGGAGTTGGACCTCTCTGGATGAGCTCAAAAGTGTAGCCATCAGGGTCCTTCACAAACGCAATGACACTGCCTCCACCTTTGACCGGACCAGGTTCCCTACTGACATTTCCACCCTTGGCACGGACGGTCTCAACCAGTTTGGAAACCTAAAAAAAAGGGCCATTTATCTCTTCGTTCAAGATCACACGCATATTTTGATTCTTGATATTTAAAACTCAAAGTAGGACGACTTACATCTTGAGTTGAAATGGCAAAATGCCCAAATCCAGTTCCAATATCATATGAGCTAACACCATAGTCTGTGAAACAAAAATGTTTTGATTCATAAAACACATTAAAACCAAGTAGTTCACTTTTTAACAGGCGTATAACAGGAGAGGGAGAGTGAAGAGTGCATTACTATATGTGAGCTCCACAACAAAGTTAGATGTTTCAGGTCCGAAACCGAGAAAAGCATTAGAATACTTCTCCTCAGGGACATCTCTTTTCCTCAACAGCTTCATACCAAAGCACTCAGTGTAAAACCTGGTGAGAAATATAGAATATCTCAAAATGTATATAAACACTCATGTTACAGAAAAAAACTGAATACGGTATTTACTGAAAGAGAAAAGAAAGACATACGCAATGGTGCGATCAAGATCACCAACGCGGTAAACAACATGGAGAAAACGACGGTTGTCCTTCTTAGGCCATTCCAACAAGTCAGAAGCCTCAGCCATATTTCTAAAAACAAAATTTGATTCAGCTGCTATCATTGAAACAAAATGTACATTACAAATCGAGAGAAAACATTGACACAGCCTCAACATGGAGGCGGAAGCAATCTCATTCATTTCCCCTATAAACTTGCTCTCTCCTGATAAATTTAACGAAAACCATCAACTCTAAATCTTATAAAACATCACTAATCTCAACTCCATATTCATTTTTAACCCAAAAAGGTCTCAAATTTAGATACCCAAAATCATGATGCACCAAATACAATGAATCTTATATAACCAATTGAAATGGGGCAAGCAATAACATCGACTGAACATGAATCGTAAAACGATCAACAAAAACGAACAATCAGATTCCGAAATCAGATCCGAGGAAAACCGGATCACTAGACCGAAATTCCACAATTGAATCGAAGAAACAGATTTTAAATCACAAAAAATAGAGAGCGATTCGAAGACATAATTCATCGCAACGTAAGAAATAGATCATATCTGCAACACTAAACTCACCTGGGAAGAAGAAGAAGAAGATGTACGGAACGAAAAAGCTAAACCACTCTCGAGTAGGTGACTAATTTACTCTGTGTTGGCACAATCGTCGTCACTTAAATAAGAGTTTATAGTAATTTGCCGACATGGTCTCTCCTACTGCCTGTGATGTAGTGAGATCATCACAGACGTGTTACAACCGATGGATGACTGTATTATTGCGGAAAGATGGTGAGCGACTGTTAGGGATAAAATCTAACAGCCGCGTCATGGGACGACACGTGGCGGCGCGAAACAGGTGTTTACAAACATGCTTTTGTTGTAAAATCTGTGTATGTTTTACAGCATAGAGGAGGAATCTTATTCAAGTAGAATCGTGTTTCATGTGATCTCGGCAAGGCCACGCAAAATTATGAAATTAGAACTTAGAAGGCCAATTTTTTTTTTATTTTTTTTTTAGGATAGATATGAAATTATGAACTTGTCTGTAAGAGAGAACGAAGCCCATCAGTCATTGAAATGGTATCTCGGCCCATTTAGACTATTTTTTTTTTGGTGTTTTGTAATTTGTACTCCTGGGCCCTGGCTTGCAATTGCAGACATCTTTTTTTTTTTTTTTTTTTTTTTGGGCAAAAGCAATTGCAGACATCTAAAACAGAATTTATATATTATTAGAAATTAATACTGAAATTTGGTCGATGTCTTATTCACGAATCACGACACATCGTAAGCTTTATAGTTCATTTTGGTTTTGAAATGGAATCATTTTGTTCATTGTTCTTTTTTGTACTATCATCAAAAGAAGGCTTTTTATGCATTAATTTTTTTAAAGTAAAATGAAAAAATTCGCATCACATTTGATTTTTTGAAGCCATGCATAGTATACCGAAACTGCATTATAAAAGCGATACACCTCTTAACAATGAGGTAACGGATTGTAAAATTCTAAATCAAACCCTTTGTGTATTTTCTATATAACTGTAGATTTAATAATTGCTATAAACAGACAAGAAAGTGTCACGGTTCATTGTTTTTTTTTTTTTTTTTACGTTCGTCAGTCACTTTCATTGTTGTTTAGTTTTTCGTAATGAAAATCTGTGTATTTTATTTATATAAAGGAGATAATTATATATGATATATATATATATATATATTTGCCAATCTCCTGAAACAATTTATTTATCTCCTTTATATAAATAAAATATATCAGAAAGATGGCAAATATATATATATATATATATATATCATATATAATTCAGTGTGATTTCATGATTCAAAGAATGTTTGTTCTTTGACTTATGTAATTTACTCTTAACACATACATGCAGATAAAAGGAAAGAATCTGATATAAGATGTTTTAACTTTTAAACTCCCCAGAAAGCTTTCTTCTTTTTCAGAGTTTTTGTTTCTTTGTTTGTTTAATCTATTCTCTTACGTGTTTTTTTTTTTTAATTTACTCTCTTACGTGTTACATATGGATCTCTATGTTAGTATGTTTGTTGGGTCGCTGTGTTTTTTTTTTGTTCTCTCTCTTTTTCCTTGCTCTACTAGAAGTCTATAACTTTACAGAAGAGACAATATGTAAAAGTGATACAAAAGGAGAAAATGTATTCATTTTGTCTACATATTTTATTTGTTAGTTCCCTTTATATATTTTAGTCGGTGCAAAATGATTTAGGCTAACAATATTACTGGTTTCGTTTTCTTGAAATATCTATTTTTATTATATTGTTTGAGATGAGAAAATGTGTTATCAACAAATAAATAAAATGGGCCATTGTCTCCAGTGCCGGTCCGAGCATTTGTGAGGTCCTACACGAAAAATAAAATAATGTCCAATATATTTATAAGTTTTAGGGCTAAATTTTTTTTTTGGACCTATTTTTAGTAAATTATACAAAAATAATGATATTTTGAATATTATTACATTCAAATTTAATTGTTTGGGCCCTATTTTATTTATTTTTTTCGAAAAAACTTTAGTTTTTACTAAATACTTTTATTTTATGGGTCTTTTTACCAAAAAAAAAAAAAAAAAAAACCTTTAAAAAAAAAAAAAATTGTGGTGCCCCAAGCCACCGCTTGGATGGCCTGTCCTGCGGGCCGGCCCTGATTGTCTCTTAGCTAATCAACGAAAGCATGGGTTGTATATTCTCTCTTTTCCTCAACTTGTAATTCAAATGTTTTTGATAGATATATTTCACTGACCTAAATATAATAAACACATAGCGAAACCACCTACATTACATATAATATTAAAATTCCATTAAAGGGCATTGTTATCTTCTTTCAATCGTCCACTTTTATCACATGTGGTCAACATCAACATTCCAAGCCAATATTAAAACCAGATATAGTAATAATCACAAATACTTTTTTTTTTAGTTTAGAGGTACTAGTGTAGACAAAGTGACAAACTATTATCTTAGAAAGAATCTTTTTGTGTACAAACAATAGACAAACAATTCAACTTTTATTTAATTTGTGTTTTTTTTACAAAATTTATGGGGTGAAAAAATAAATAAATTCAAATGGACCAAATCTATTAAAGATTACAGAGTGATGTCTAGCTGGTGCTTTATCAGAATTCAAGGGCATTACAGTAATTTTCACATTTGGTCTGAAAAAAACAGTTTCTGTGGGGAGGAGGAGCAAGCAGAGTCGGTTCACGTGGAAGCACAGAGACATAAATCTTTCAGCCTAAAACCCCAAAAATGTCTAATCTCTCTTCTTCTTCTCCGTTTCTCTTTAGGTTATCTCAACCATACAGCAATAAATCCATCGGAAGAGGAGGAAGATAATGCAAGAATCTCTAGCTGACTCTGAATCTGAAGGGGAAGTGTTGCATAATAAGTTCAAGCTCCTCTTCAATGGCTTTCACTAGCATGGTTTCCACCGTTCCTGTTCTCTTCTTCTTCTTCACTCTTCTTTTGGTTTCTGGTAAGTTTACCTATAAAAAAACTCATTTTTTCAGTTCAAATTCCCCCCAATTGACGAATTTTAAGTAAAAAATGTTTCTTTTTTTGTCCATTTGAGTTAACACTTGGCTAAATTACATATTTTGTTTGGAATCCAAATCTAGACAAAACCCATTTACTTTATTTCCCAGTTTCTAGTTAGAAATCATTGCCAAGTTTCGATTTTTAACTAACTTCTATCTGCAGCGAATTCGTCGTCTTTATCTCACGATATTAAGGTTCAGGAACAAGACAAAGATCCATTTGTTGGTTTCAACATCGGCACAGATGTCTCTAATCTACTCTCGCCGACAGAATTAGTCAAATTTCTCCAAACTCAGAAAGTAAATCACGTCAGATTATACGATGCTGATCCAGAATTACTCAAAGCATTGGCTAAAACCAAGATACGAGTCATAATCAGTGTACCAAACAATCAGCTTCTCGCAATTGGATCTTCCAACAGTACCGCTGCGTCATGGATTGGTCGAAATGTTGTTGCTTATTACCCTGAAACTTTAATCACAGCCATTTCTGTTGGAGATGAGGTTTTAACAACTGTGCCTTCTTCAGCTCCTTTGCTTTTACCTGCAATTGAGTCTTTATACAATGCTCTTGTTGCTTCCAATCTCCACACTCAAATCAAAGTCTCTACGCCTCACGCAGCTTCGATTATGCTCGATACGTTCCCGCCTTCTCAAGCTTACTTTAACCAGACTTGGCATTCGATTATGGTTCCGTTGCTTCAGTTCTTGTCGAAAACGGGTTCTCCTTTGATGATGAATCTGTATCCTTACTATGTTTATATGCAGAACAAAGGCGTGGTTCCGCTCGATAACTGTTTGTTCGAGCCATTGACACCGTCTAAAGAAATGGTTGATCCCAATACTTTGTTGCATTACACTAATGTGCTTGATGCTATGGTTGATGCTGCTTATGTCTCGATGAAAAACTTGAATGTGTCTGATGTGGTTGTGCTTGTGACCGAGAGCGGTTGGCCTTCAAAAGGTGATTCGAAAGAGCCATATGCTACTATCGACAATGCTGATACATATAACTCGAATTTGATCAAGCATGTATTCGATAGAACTGGTACTCCTCTACATCCTGAGATGACTTCAAGTGTCTACATTTATGAGCTGTTTAACGAGGATCTCAGGGCTTCTCCAGTTAGTGAAGCTAGCTGGGGGTTATTCTACGCGAACTCTACACCGGTTTATTTGCTTCATGTATCTGGAAGCGGAACATTCTTAGCGAACGATACAACAAACCAGACGTACTGCATTGCTATGGATGGTGTGGATGCGAAGACGCTTCAGGCTGCATTGGATTGGGCTTGTGGACCTGGGAGATCTAATTGTAGTGAGATTCAACCTGGGGAGAGTTGTTATCAGCCGAATAATGTGAAGGGACATGCTTCGTTTGCTTTTAATAGTTATTACCAGAAGGAAGGAAGAGCTTCTGGTTCATGTGACTTCAAAGGTGTGGCAATGATCACTACTACTGACCCAAGTAAGCTCTTCTTTTCTTCTTCTTCTTTTTCTTTCTTTTTCGTATTACGGTTTACAATTTGAGTATCTATAGCGAAAGACTTGTGACAACCAAGAAACGCCATCTGAGTTTCTTAGAGTTTAGATTCTAAGTTGGGAGAGTCTATAGGAGCTGTCTTGTGCCAAAACAAAGTTCTTAGTGATTTATATGCTAAAACTTGGGGGACTTTGAAATATTTCCATTCTCGGTTTGGTTCCTATTCGATGTAAGCGTATGATATGTCCTAGATCAGTAATTAACAAAACTATGCAGCCATATACATAGAAGCTAGTTTCTCAAAGGAAGGTTCTCTTGTTCATGAATCTCGAAATATGGTTGTTATGCATCACGATATCGAATCTTGAATCACCTTCGGTAAAAGCGTGTTTGTTATTGGGAAACCGAAGGTATCTATATTGATCATGGGTGGTCTTAGAAAATGTCTTTACCTTGCTTGTACCTTGTTATTCATATTCAACTCTTTTCTTTCCATGTTAATTACTTCGGGTTACAAGCAGGCTATATAACAAGAAAAGATTTGTCAAGATCATATACTTGTTGTTTAAATGGTCCCAAGTTCTTAAAAGTTCAAAATTTTGAGTTAACTGGATACATAGTTTCTAAATCAGGAGATGCTTATGTTTCAGGTCATGGAAGCTGCATTTTCCCGGGAAGGTATTGCATTAACTCCCTTCTGGAAACTCTTTATCTATATTTTTAGACGAGATAAAGTCTTCTTTCTTTTAATTCGTACTCTTACTTCATTTTGTGCAGCAAGAAGGTCGGAAATAGGACACAGACAGTGGTGAATTCAACTGAAGTTGCCGCGGGTGAAGCTACCTCAATGAGTCTCTCAAGAGGCTTCTGTGTCAGTATTATGATTCTTGTAACATCTTCTATATTGTTGTTATCCTTTTGGTGATTTTTCATTTTTCCACGGTGAGTTACAAGTCTTAACTCTGAAGCCCATCCATGACTGGAAACGGAGTCGAACTCCGGTGTCATACTACCAACGAGGTCACAGTGGCAACACCACTGGCCTATGAAGGTTTAGGTCTTAAACATTTTATTGTGTTATAATTTTGTAATTTGTTTTTGTAATGTTTTGACTATTTTAGTCTCTTATATTCTTGTTATGGCAATAAAATTTTGTAGAAAATCTGTCTTCTAAATGTTCAACATCTGATTCTGTCTGAGATGGGTTTAATTCGGTTAGTTTTTGTTTGATACGGTTCACCTTTCAAATTTACTTTTGAAACTGAAAACCATTTGTGGAAACGGCGTCGTTTAATGCGTAGCCGTTAAATGGAAACCTAAGCGTCAAAAAGTCAAAATCGATAAAGAAAATTAGGGTAAATGTCAACAATCCGATTTCTCAGAATTCTCACAATTCGAGCAATGTCGTCATCGTCTTCCTCGTCCTCTTGGTCATGCAACAAATGTACTTTCCTCAATTCTGCGTCTCAGAAACTCAATTGCATGATCTGCTTGGCTCCTGTATCTCTCCCTTCTTCGTCTCCTTCTCCTTCTCTCTCAATTTCCACGAACGATGAAGCTAAATGGGCGTGCAAGGCCTGTACTTTTTTGAACACGTACAAGAACTCAATCTGTGACGTCTGTGGGACGCGATTGCCAACGTCTTCTCTCTTGGGCTTTGACGATTTGACTGATTCGGGTCTCGAGAGTAACAACGCTGATTCCTCCGTCGGGTCTGTTTTCTTTCCTCTGCGGCGGTGTAGCAAGCGTAAAGCTATGGATGATGACGTCGTCGAGGTCGAAGGTGCTTCTGTTGTTTGCTCTGAATCGCAAGGTGTGATGAAGAAGAACAAAGAGATTGAAACGAAAGGTCGGTTCTTTTGTACTCCCTAGGGTTTTAGGTCTTTGTGAATTTTGGTATTCTCATTGTGGCTCATACCTTAAATATCAGTTTAAAAGACGAGACTTGTTAATGTGTGATTTCTGTGTGATGTGTGTTTCATCTAAACATGGCTTGATATTGGTTTTTGATTGCTGCTAAATTGTGTGAGGTTTTGGTTTTTCTACGCGTTGAGCTTTATATAATCGGTAATGGTTGATTTCTAGTGTTCATTGATGCAGAAGACGGTACTTTTTTTTGTCACTGTTTAATTTTTTGTAGGGGTAGCTTCTGATTCAGGAACACCTTTAACTTGCTTGAAGATCTTGAGCTACAATGTTTGGTTTCGTGAAGACCTTGAGTTGAATCTAAGGATGAGAGCGATTGGTCACCTTATTCAGCTTCATTCTCCTCATCTCATATGTTTTCAGGTCATCGTTTACATTTGCCATAGAGTTATTTCTATCTGCAAAATGTAGAATTTGCTCAGATTTCTGACAAACGGTTTTTGTGTGGACTTGTAGGAAGTCACTCCTGAGATATATGATATTTTCCGCAAGTCGAATTGGTGGAAAGCGTATTCTTGTTCTGTCTCAGTTGATGTGGCAGTTTCAAGAGGCTACTACTGCATGCTGGTAAAGATTGTGGACGCTTGTCTTAGGCTCTTACCTTCTAAATTTGGATAATATATGTGATTCTTGTAACTGACCCTTATGGGTAATTTGCAGTTAAGCAAGTTGGGGGTGAAATCTTTCAGCAGCAAAAGCTTTGGGAACTCGATAATGGGAAGAGAACTATCTATCGCAGAAGTTGAAGTTCCAGGGGGAAAGCCACTTGTGTTTGCAACTAGCCATCTGGAGAGTCCCTGTCCAGGTCCTCCAAAATGGGACCAAATGTTTAGTCGAGAACGCGTTGAACAAGCCAAAGAAGCAATCGAGATTCTCAGACCTAATACCAATGTGATATTCGGGGGAGACATGAACTGGGATGACAAGCTAGATGGGAAATTTCCTTTGGCAGACAAGTGGGTTGATGTTTGGGAGGTTATGAAACCAGGCGATTTGGGGTTTACATATGACACAAAAGCAAACCCAATGTTGTCCGGCAACCGAGCATTGCAGAAACGGTTAGACCGGATTTTGTGTCGTCTGGATGATTACAAGCTTGGCGGAATCGAGATAGTTGGGAAAGAGGCGATTCCTGGTTTATCATATGAGAAAGAGAAGAAAGTGAGGGGTGAGATCAAGAAGTTAGAGCTCCCGGTGTTGCCTAGTGATCATTTTGGTCTGCTTTTAACCCTTTCGCTGAAATGAGGTCAAAACTATTCAGAGCTCGAAGTTCCGTCTTCCTTAGTGGAACTTTTGGGACTAGGTTAAAACTGTATGAAACACCAAAGATGATGCGTAGGGTTTCTCTGTTTCGAACTGATGATAAACAGTTCTTGGTTTTAGGTTTTTTGTTTTTTTGGTTTGGATAGTCCTTATTTCCTGATTCGAACTGAAAGATCAGTCTTATTGGTCAACAATGCCCCACCTTTTGTAATGAAGATTATGAAACTAATCACAAATTAAGATGATCTTTCAGAACCAGAGAGATTTTGATATCAGAGGGTTTTGTTTCAGACAATCTTATTCACTGATACTAACTGAAAAAACCTGTTTAATGTACAAAACATGTTCTTAACAAAAGCTAGATCAACTGTATCTGTCTCAGCAATGAAGAGTTTGAAGCTAAACTTCTAAGATGAGAAAATGGTGAAAGAAGATTCTAGCGGTATACCAAAGCCACAAACCTGTTCTTCTGTTTGGGTATATTCACATGGTTCTGCACGGTATGGTAACATGAAATCAATAGCAGATTTGCTTGGTTATCTGACTAGATCCATTGGATAACACCCGAGGATACGGATGAAACTTGCGAATTCCTGCAAAACCAAAAGGTAATACTTTTAGAATTGGTGAGCATTAAGACCTGCTATAAAAGCTCTGGGGTACAAGGATTGTGAGACCTGTAGATGGCCAAGAGCATGCTGAGCACGTGTATCAGCCATGGAAGCCTCAAAATCAATGTAGAATAAGTAATCAAAGTACCTGTCATCATCACAAAACAATCACTCAACTACTTCTCAAAAAATATGTGTGCATGTTGTGTTATAAAACTACTTACTTAGCGCTTCCATTGTTAGAACCATCAACTACTCTTAACGGTCTTCTTCTCTGCGGACGACTTTCTATCTAAAGAAGAGCAAAACTTATGTCATATATTTCTATTTTCCGAATGAATTACATAATAGGATCCAAATTTTCCTCAGAACTTACCTTAGATAAGTTAATGCTTCGTAAAGCAAAAACAGCCAAGGCCTTGAACAGCACACCAGGACCTTCTTCTAGCGAGAACACGATACTTGTCTGAGAGAAACAGAAGCATTACCATTGGGAGTTATTATAAGTTTCAACCGAGTTAGTTAGTACATAAAGATGTGATTACTTTATATGGTCGATCTGTTCTTGGAATCATAGGCTCTCTGGCAAGTATCAGAAAGCGAGTCACATTGTTAGCATCATCCTGAAAATCGTCGAAAGAACAAATATCAACGTAAAGACAACTGATAGTTGATATGTTTCATTACATTCCTTCTATGTCATAAATCATTCCACTTTACCCAATGATGTGCATACAGTATTAATATGTTGATATATTTCCATAGGAAACAACTTTATTAGTAAAGTAGAGGATGGAGACTAATTACTTGTATGTTCTCGGCAAGAATATCCAGACCATATATATTTGCAGCCCGTACACTCGCGATTGCTCCTACGTCGATCTTACCGCTTGAAGAAACAGTCTGAAGAAACGCTTAATGTTTAACTAAAGTAAGTCAAATTCGTATGTGAACTGAACCAAAAAAAAACTCGTTATTTCGAGCTGTCACCTGAGCAGCAGTGGCAGTGTCTTTTGCAGAAATTCTCTGTATGCCTAAATTGTTAAGTGAATTCACACATTGATCAAGCGCCTGGAGAGAAGGAAAAAAGTAAGTACTCAAAACCAGTGAACTTAGCAGCGCCTGAAGGAAATGGGAGCAGGAGAACCTGAGGATGGCTTAGAACACATTTAATATCTTTCTTTTTAACACCAGGCACTCCTAAGAGACAATGATTTACAGGCAAATGGACTTCTTGGACAATGTGAAGCCTATGACGAAGAAGCAAATCATAATTACGGTGGATACTACCACCTACTGAATTCTCGATCGGTAATACTGCTTTGTCCACCAACCAGAGCTCAACAGCCTGAAGAATCAATCATATAAAAAGATAGTAAAGCACCATACCTTTTTGTGTAGGGATAGAATATATTAGAAGTTACCGATAAGTCAAAACCTGAAACGCAGCTTCGAACTGTTCACATGGAACGGTTTCACAATTTGGAAATGCTTTTAGTGCTGCTGTTTCACTATATGCACCTGGTATGCCCTGCAATTAGAGAGTGTATGGTAAACATAAGAAAATTAAAGAAACACAGTTTTGCATGTAGGTGAGGAAACTAATAATTCACCTGAAACGAAATTCGGACTTTTGAATCATCGCCAGCAGAAGAGTAAAGACTGTTTGCAGTTAGCGGTTCTGTAATCAACTTTAAATGTCAAGGCTTGCCATGAGAAGAGATTAAAAAGTAATAAGATCGATAATAACGAGGATATGACAGACAATGCATTTGAGATTCATTAACAACAAGTGAGTATCGCCTCACTCCAAATAGATCGATAACACGTGTAGCAATCCCTATGGCGCGATGAAAATGGCAATGATTGACCATTTATGAGACTACACGACAAGAAAGATCGACTCTGAAACATCAAATGCAGCTACTAATATGGAATATAAACACAACATATTGAATACTCCATTTGCAAAACAGATTGCTATACGTGTAGCAAGCCCTATGCCTCAATGCAAAGGACAGTGTTTGATATATTTATGAGACTACATGACAAGAAAGATTAAATCTGAAACATCAAATCCAGCAACTAATTTGGAAAAGAGAATCTACTGACTACTGTTAATTAAACATATCAAGTATACCATTTTGATTAACAATGTTTGAAATACAAGTATCCTAGATCGATTCATGTGTAGCAAAGCCCCATGTAGCAAATCGCAATGCAAATGACAATGATCTATCTAAAAGATCGAATCTGAAACATCAAATGCAGCTACTAGTATAGTAAACAGCAAGAATCTAATGCCAAAGGACATTTGCTATTCTTGGAATCAAGAACACGACATAGGCAACAAACATTATTAATGTCAAGGCATAATTTAGTACTCAATCATTTTCTTAATTTCAGCAATCTAGAGAACAAAAGTTGAGGGTATTTTAATACAAGTGTATTATACTATAACAGAAATCAGCAAAGACTTTCTGTAAAAACCATGCAAGGACATAATCATTGTTATTCTTCAGACAAAATCTAGGCTATTGGTAAGAATCTGAAACAAAGATTCTTAAATGATCCACATCATCTCTGAGCGTATATACCACAACAAAGGATCCCACAGATCAAAATCCAGCTAAACAAGCTCCTAAGATTGACAAATTTCGAAGTGGATGATCGTAAGAACACAACAACCAATCAGCATTTCCATAAAACAACACGTTCGATGAAACTGAGAAGGGGAAGAGATGAGGATGACTCACTGGGAAGCATACTTAAGTCTCTGTGAAAAGAAACAGATTGAGTCTCCTGAGTCAGACCCAATTCATCAGAGGACTTTTTGAGCTCATGGCTATAAGGAATCTCGCCTTCAATGGCAGTGACAGCCCTCTGAGAAGCTGAGGAAGAGCACTCCCAGAGACAGGAACGACGGCGTTTATTAGCGTCGAATTCTGCGAGACCCACAAGAGGAGTACGATGATGAGTCGTTTGAGGACAAACCCAAATGGGAAAACACCTCAGAGCCATAGCAAAGTTGGGAGATTTTTGAGAGGACTAAAATCCGGCAATGTGAAGGTGAGATTTTGGAGGAATTAGGTCAACAAAAGTGTCAATGGGGAAATGGGTTTGGTGAGAAAGAATGGAGAGTCATAGAGATAACGTCAAGTCACAACAAAAAGTCTGGATTTTTTTTTGGTTTTCTGGAAGGTCTTTCAAAGAGGAGCAAACTCTGAATGCTCAGACGGAAAGGTCCACACTTGCAAGACGTTACTTACATTTCATACACACATATATCATTTTTTATTTATTAATTAAATTAAATAATTTCACCGACAAAAAGGAATAGATTTGTTTTTTTTCCTGTCAACAATTAATACTTTTGATGACGCGTGGATATATTTTGTTGAAAAGTAAATGGAGTATTTTCACAAATGTTTCAAAGGATTTGGGCAAAAAGACTAAATTTTTTTAAAACCTTCTTAAGAAAAGTTTTTGTGGTATTTTTGGAAAATTTCTTATAGAGTATGGTAATTTAATAAAACTTCTTCAAAGAATTTTTTTGAGAAATGGTGAATGAAAAAGGTTCAAAAATAATGATCATCTCTATTTATGAAAAATATATATTTTGATGTCCACATTTGCTATACATGAAATGGCCACCAAGATAGTTTGCTTATGCATCTAAAGCAAGGGTAGGTCTAAGATGTAAGCAATAAATTTCTCTAACATTTATTTTATAAAAAAATTAGCAAATTAGTGAGATGACTATATTTCACAAATTAACACTATTAATTTTAATAACTTATGAGAGTGTTTTTGCATCCTTAGAATTAACACCATTAACATTTGTATTTTTTCAGTTTCTAAATGAAATTGTTACACCTTAGATTTTTGTTTTTGTAAATTTTCCAACTCTGATTATGGTCAATATCCAAAAACTAGAAATGTAGGGTTCTTATGTTCAATTTTTTCAAAAATAGATTATAGGTCTATTTGCATTGCAAAAGTTTAAAGGTCTAAAAAGAATTTAAAAAAGAGCACTGGTTTTTATTGCAAATAAAATATGAGTTTAAAATTAAACTCTGGTTCGTTGATTCGCGAGCCAGAGATTGATCGTCGAGACGTCGACTGGTGAAGTGAAAAATGTACGAATCGGCGAACGTCTCCGACGACGCAGATCGTACGGCTTTCCGGCGAGCAGAGAAAAAATACAAACTTTACTATGAAAAAGATTCAAAGTTCTCTAGAAGGTAAGCCAATTTGTTATCTTCCCTCCACCTGCGTTTGTTTGAATCCTTCCTCTTATCGATCACTTGAACTCGCAGCCGCAGGAAGAAGCTACCAAAACCAATTGATTTGTCGGAGTTGCTTGATTTCAAATTGATTTCACAGGATTTCAACAATAACGGTGTTTTGCCTGACGGAATTAGGGTTTCGAAAGTTGATTCTTCTCCTGTGTTCTGCATCGAGAATCGCCCTGGTAAGTCAAAATCCCCAATTTTCCAATCCTGTGTTTTAAATTAGGATCCAAGAGCTCAGCTTTTGAACAATGGTGAATGTTGAAACTTATGGAAGTAAGATTATTATTATCTATACAGGTTTTTACTTTATCCCTGGTGCATTGAGTTTAGAGGAGCAATGTAAATGGATTAAAGAGAGTTTGACGAATTTTCCGCAGCCTCCGAATAGAACAAATCACAATGCAATTTATGGTCCTATTGCTGATTTGTTCGATTCAGCTAAAGATAATAAGGTATTGGTTCAGGAGGATCTTACCAACAACAAGTGGAAGTTCTATGAAGAAGATGATATTGCAAAAGCTAAACAAAGTTCTTGCAAATCAGTTTCTGCTTCAGTTCTTTTGAGGAAGCTTCGATGGAGCACTCTCGGTTTACAGTTTGATTGGTCCAAGGTCAAATCTTGAACATGTTTTGATGAGATTAGGAATCTTATTATGCTATCTAGATGAATGCTGATTCTTTCGAATTTTTCTTTCAGCGTAACTATGATGTTTCTCTCCCTCATAACAACATTCCTGACGCACTCTGTCAACTAGCTAAGACACATGCCGCCATTGCAATGCCTGACGGGGAGGAATTCCGTCCAGAGGGTGCAATTGTAAACTATTTTGGCATAGGTAGAGTTTACCTTAGATTTTGTATTTTCTTGCTTTGGTAATGGTTAATCTTTCAAAGATGTTGAACTTTGAAAACCTTTTAACTCATTCTATAGGTGATACCCTTGGAGGCCACCTTGATGATATGGAAGCTGACTGGAGTAAACCCATAGTAAGCATGAGGTATCTCTTTGCCTTCTTTCTATGCTAAACCCAAGACCGTATATTGATGTACAATAGAGTAACTGTATGTCCTATTACGTAGCTTGGGGTGTAAAGCTATTTTCCTCTTAGGCGGAAAATCAAAAGATGATCCTCCTCATGCTATGTATCTCAGAAGTGGAGATGTTGTACTAATGGCTGGAGAAGCTAGAGAATGCTTTCACGGTAACCTGCTTCACTTTGCTTAGTCTTTTACTCCGCATTGGATGGTCACTCTATCGAAGTCTCTAATTGACTAATTGAAACAGCTAATTAACAGCTTGGTTTGCTTTATATGGTGTTGTTGCAGGCGTACCCCGTATCTTTACGGATGAAAAAAATGCGGAAATCGGTGCACTTGAATCAGAATTGTCCCATGAAAGTGGGCATTTTTTCACAGAGTACATCAAAACTTCGAGGATCAACATAAACATCAGGCAAGTATTCTGAGTTGCCTGTATTCTCCTGCTTTCGAGCAAAAAAAAAACTGTATCATCGAGCCAGAAGATTTGAGAAGCAGCAACCACTTCTTTCGCACTATTTTGGTTTCTTATTTTCTTTTTGCCATAGAATCTTTTTATTACGTAAGATATGACCGGAACTTGAGTACAATAGCAGAGTAATTTCTGCCGAAATTTTGAGGTTTTAGGCCACTGTTGAAAACAATTGTATAATTACAAAAAGGAAATATCATTTTTCAGATAGCATACATATTTTACATAGTGGTTTTGGGAATCAATGGAAACCCAGTAAGGTACCTTCAAACTAACGTCTGGGTGGGTTGCTAGGCAAGGTAGGTATACTCTGTTCGTCTCTGAAGAAGTTTTGCGGATCCACGGCAGTTTTCACTTTCACCAACCGATCAAAATTCTCTCCGAAATACATCCTCCCGAAAACCTCTGCTACTCTGTAACTGTTTGGGCCAGGGGTATTAACTCCAATATCCAGATCCCTGTAATTGATATAAGTGTGTCTAGGGTTCTTGGTCACGAAAGGAGCCATGTAGCTATAGAAACTTTTCGCCTTCTGCAAGAAACTGGTTTCCGCTTCGGTTCCCGGATCTTTCCAGTTCATCGAATGCTGGATTTTGTAAAGCTTCTTCCTGTGCGGGAATGGAGTCTTCGTTGTAGCCACCTCGCTCATTATCCCTCCATAAGGATTAAACACTAACCCTATCTTCCCAACTTCAATCATCTTCTTGAACAAGAAATCTAGCCCCTCTTTGGTGATCTCTTTCTCGACGAAATCAGACTTCCTTTTCCCGAAAGATGCTGAGTCCGGGTTTCGATCCAGTAGAATCTCGGGTTTAATCTGTGTGGCGTTATCGTTGTTCGCCCACCACATCACCGACTGTATCCACGTCATCTCCGTGCAATTCTCCTTCTTTAGACCTAGCTCTGGGAAATCTTTGGTTAGCATAGACATAACAGTGTTTTGGTTCCCCAAGAACAGAGCCACAACCGATGCTCGAACCGTTTGTTTTTTATTCCGAGTCACCGGCTGTAACAATAGCCTCATGAAAAGACCTGGATCGGTCTTGGGTGCAACAAACTGCCATTTATGAACCATGTCAATAGCATTTTCGTCCAAGTTTTTCTCTACTCTGAAAACGGTTACGGTCGGTGGAACAGGGACGAGTTTAATCTTGAAAGCTAGGATAACACCGAAGCTAGCACCACCTCCACCGTTAATGGCCCAAAACAAATCTTCCCCCATTCCTTTCCGATCAAGAACCCGTCCATTAACGTCAACGATTTTGGCGTCGGTAACGTAATCAACGGAAAGTCCGTATTTTCGGATCATGTTTCCGTAACCGCCACCGCTAATGTGACCTCCGGCTCCAACCGTGGGACAAACTCCGGCGGGGAATCCATGACTTTTGGTTTTTTCCCAAATCCTGTAATAAACCTCACCAAGAGTTGCACCGGCTCCGACCCATGCAGACTCGGTGGCCGGGTCGACGGTGATGTTACGGAGATTGGACATGTCGAGGACGAAGAAAGGAACGTGAGAGACATAGGAAACACCTTCGTAGTCATGACCACCGCTTCGAGTTTTCAGTTGGATGTTTAGCGATTTCGTGCAGATGACGGCAGCTTGGACGTGGCTCTCGGAACGAGCCGCGATTACAATCGCGGGTTTCGGAGTCGCGGTGGTATTGAAACGCGCGTTTCGGATGTAAGCGCGTAGGACTGGGGTGAAAGCTGCCGCGGTTTTTGGTAAAACGACGTCGGATAATGAGTTAGGAGGAGCTTTTGTTTGGTTTGTGAAACATTGGAGAAAGTTTTGGTAGATTGTTTCCGGGGGAGGTTCGACGGCAATAGAAGTGGAGATGGAGGAGGAGATTAAGAAGAGAATTAAACAAAAGATCTTCATGTTTTTTTTTTTTTTTTGGATTCTATTTGGTGTTTTTCTGTAGTATAAATAGTACATGGAGTCTTTTAATTTTCAGTTGTGATTCTTATCTTTGGCCATATTTAGGATTTGTTGTACTGGTCAAGGTTTTTCCTGTTTCTTTTTTTATGGTTTAATTGTTCAAGATGTTAATATAGTCAAAGTTAACTATAGAAAAGAGCACAAATTTTAGAGGTTTTACCAAGTTAGCTAAAAATTTAATTTAGTCAAGTTAACTATAGATATTTTAATATAAGCCAAGTTAACTATAGAAAGAGCACAATTTTTTAAGGCATTGTGAGAAAGAGAATTTTTTTAGAGATATTGGATTAGATAGTTGTGGGAAGAGAAAAGACATGTTTTGGATAAGTTGTTTTTGTTTTCATATTAGAACTTAAGATAATAATGTTCTCTAAAAACAAAATCAAAATTAGTTTTGATTCAATCAAGAGAATGAAAAAATGAGTTACATGATAAATTATTAGTTATCCAAAAATTTTTTGTTGAGAATGATTTAAAAATTGATTTTCAGAATGTTCTGTTCTAAAAACGTTTAGAATAACGAAATTTTTTTAAACGATTTTACATTATTTTTAATGATATTTACAAATATAAAAGATATAAATATATAAGGTTATACAAATATAAAGTTTAGCAATCTTTTTACAAATTTAAGATTATACGGGATATATACACATCCAAATCCAATACAACGAAACATATATCGTTCTATTTTTTTCGGTGGCATTCTTTCGCATTTGCGGCGAGTCAAGTGCATCCTTTACTATAATTCTATTCATCATTTTTTTATCTACATAAGCCAAAGCACTAGCGATGTCCCCAGCATAAATGCAAGGAGGATGGATAGCCCAGATAGAATCTTGAGAAACATGATTTGATTCTGCAACATGAAAGGAGAGAAAAACTAAGCAATGCCACGAACTAATGGCACAAACGTAACGTTCTTAATTATGGTATGTTTATTTTATATTTTTGACGAGTTCCTTACATATTTGAGGATGAGACAGAAACAAATTGTCCTTCATAAAAATCGTTCTGAAATGTCTCTCTTCACTTTTCTTTTAATGTAAAGAGTGATTCTTCCATGAAACAAATAATAAAAATACTTTACAACTATATCAAATCAATAATTTGAGTAAGCATTATAAATATTGAATAACATAGGAGATTTTTTCTAATTCCAATCATACATCTTCCGCATACGGTGTATCAAAGTACTGTGATAGATCCCATCTTCTTGAGCGACATAATTATACGAGCCACCGTGAGGCATTCTCTTGTCTTGAACATAAGCATCAAACGTCTTCTTTATCTTATAATCAGCTCCTTTATACATTGTACACCAGAAAAGTGTTTCTCCCATAACGTCATCGTGGAAACTAAAACCCCAATCTTCTCCAGGTCTCATATATCTTTCACGAACATCGTTGTCCCCAGATTTACAACGTACCTTGAGCCATTTGTTGTGTGAAAGGCTGTTCCTGAATAACAACGACGTCTTTTTTCCTTTAAATGGATTGGAAATGCCATATGCATTGCCAATCATGCATAGGGCAAAAACAACTAGAAAGATTGAAATGTTTTTCATTTTTCTTTCTAGATGTTTAGAGGTTTTGTCGGATTAACTTGTGTGTTTACGGTAATATATAGACATATATGTAATGTTATTTTTGAATTTACATTTTTCTTCTTGCTCTGTTATTATTAGTATTTTCTATTATTAAATTGATTGTGGTATCAAATCGTTTCCAACACAATAGATGGATGGTGGTGAACAATATATGGTTTAGATCTATGAATAGAACATATGTTTTCAACACGGGGAAAAGTTTGACGTGATCCATTTACTATTTTGCAGTGTTCTAAAAAGCGGTCTAGGCGGTCGCCTAGGCCCCGACTAGGCGCTAGGCTTTCATGCGACGCCTAGATAACCGTTTTGACCGCCTAAAATTACATAGATTTTGTTTAATATATTTTTAAAATTTTTATTAGAGTTTTATTTATATATATAGTTATAAATATTCATATATTGTTTAATATAAATAGAAATAAATGTTTTATCTAGTTTTTGTTTATAATTTCATAGTTTTTAGTTTTATATAGATATTTTATATAACTTTTATGTATAATATAATATTTTATGTTATAAACGTCTAAACCGCCTAAAATATCGCCTAGACCCCGATTAGGCGTTCTAGGCGCTAGGCACTGGATCACCGCCCGCTTAGCACCTAGCGCTTTCGTGAACACTGCTATTTTGAAAAAATTACCAAATACAGTACCAATTTGTTACGAATAGATATATAAATTGATCAGTGTATGAATATCTATCGTTTAATTGGGATAGAATTTTTTAAATATTAAAACAGATTAAATCGTCTAGATTTCGTTTACATGTTTTATTTTATACTAACTATTAAAACATATATGTAAAAATTTGAAATTAAATTGTATGTTGATGGAATTTAACACAAGAAGTCAAGAATATTGTTGTTTGAAAAAACATCCAAATGGACCAATCTGGTCTAGGTCGGTCCGGTTTGTAGTAAAACCAGTCTTAATTTCAATTTTTACGATATTATAGACCTAACCAGACAAATACAAAGAAGAAGAAGAAAGAAACTCACAAATCGACTCTCCGTTCATCTCCGGTAAGTTTCTCCTCTTTCTCTCCGGCGGTTTCGGGCTGATTTTGTTGGATTCTTTCTAAAACTGCTCTAATGATTCAATTCCTTCAATACTATGCCGTGAATTCGAAACTTAGGTTTGCGAAGATATCGCGAATTTTGCAATTTCGTGAAATTTCTGTCTCAAAGATGTAATCTTTTTGATCACTTCCATTGCTACCGTAGCATCTTATTCTTTCCTTGAGATTTTGATTTCTCTCATTCTATGTTTAGCGTTAACGAGAACGAATTCAGAATTTTGAGGTTTAGGGTTTCTTGTTTCCAGATACTTTTGCTGGGATCTTGCTTGATTCCTTTTGCAGTTTCTCTTGTTTAACTTGATATCTCATGATTGGTACTTGGTTTGAGCAGTTTTTTGAAGGGGAGGGATCAAATGGATAACATTGTGGATTCATTGAACAAAGCCTACGAGAAGTTTGTTCTTGCTTCAGCTGGTGTTCTTGAGTCTAAAGAGAGTGCGGGCGGCCAAAAAGCATCTCTCACTGATGCTGCGTTGGAGAATTTCAAGGAGAAATGGGAATTGTTCCGTGTGGCTTGTGATCAAGCAGAGGAGTTTGTGGAGTCAGTGAAGCAGAGAATTGGATCTGAGTGTTTAGTTGATGAGGCTACTGGTTTAACTACTGCATCAGGAAACTCAGGAGGTCAAGCACCAGCTGCTACTGGTGCTGCGACTAGTCTTCCTCCTATTAGTGCAGTAAGGCTTGAACAGATGAGTAGAGCGGTTCGATGGCTTGTTCTTGAGCTGCAACGTGGCTCTGGTGCAGCTCCTGGTTCTGTTCATTCCTCCTCTACCGGGTTTGATTCGAGATTCTCTGAAGACTCCACTCAATAGCGTGCCTGCCTACACACATGTTTTCTAAGTTCGAAATACGCTGCAACCGCAGCTCCATAACTCTTGAGTCCTTCTGATAGGGAAGAGTGGCCTAATCAGTGTTATGTTCATGTGATTGAACCAAGCAAGAAGCAACACTTGGTGTTTCATTTGTAGGACGTTTGACTCTTACTAAATATTGTGCATTTAGTTCTGAATCTCAAGTAAAGATGCTGTTTTTTTTTTTGTGATGCTTCAGATGTTATGTTTCTGTTGTTTCAAAATACAAAAAATACTAGTTTTGACCTTGTACATGTTGTTTTTTTCTTGGTTAATCTGATTTAGGTTTTTGTGTTAACCATGATTATCACGAGCTCAAAATTCTCAACGAACTAGTATGATTTTGATAGCTCCAATTCACAGCAAAATCATGATAAACATAACCAGGAAAAAAATGTCATGCACAACAAAACCGTGACAAGATAAGTTAGAAACACACTTATGACTTAACTTGTAGGGTTTGAACCCGAGACGTCTCATACTCCTATCAGACAACAGAGTTAGTTTCGCAAACTAGAGTGTGATTATTTGCTTAAGGTTTAAGCAAAAAATAAATCACCAAAATCAGAGGCTAAAGAGAGAGCTCCAAAAGTGTCTTACTTTTTTCTCATCTCGCCTCCAAAATTCTTCCTTTTTCTTTTCCTTTTCCAATTTCGATCAAACGTAGTTTTGGGTTTAAGGAAAGTTCGAATTGTGTTATCCGAAGTTTTGGTTTGGAAACATCTCCCTAACACACGCAGCAAACACCTTCGTTGTTTACGGAGACAGTCACTTTTTGTGTGCGTCTCTCTTCTCTTTGTTCTGTCTCTCTCTTTTTTTGTTCAAATTTCTTCTGATTCTTTTGTTTGTTTTCTGTAATTTTTCAGATATATGGATTCGAATCAATCGATGCGGCTCCTGAGTTCTTGGATTGGTCAAGTGAGTTCTTTTGTTCCTTATTATTATTTGATCATTGAGTGGCTTTAGTTCATTAATAATGCTTATGGAATTAAGTGATTAAGAACAATTTGGTGTTGCCTCAAAACCAATATCATTACATCAAAAACCAGCTTAGAGCAATTGAGATTTGAGTCTTCAAGCCATAACTTTGTTTGTGTTGAATTTGTTTTCCACAGATTGGTGATCTTGGTCTTAATTTGCTGTGGCGTTTCATACACATTGTTGTGAGCTTGTGGTACATTGTATCTGGCATATCTGAGGCGATCGAAAGCTATGCCATATCGTTAGGATTGAATAAAAAGTACAGTTCCATCGATCTTGAGAAACTCCGGTGTCTAGCTGTTGTAGTGGACATCGAAGCAGTTCAAGATGTTGCCAAGGTTGTTGAGCTTTTGCAATGGCTAACAACCATTGGGGTGAAACAAGTTGGTCTTTTTGACTCGCAAGGTATATGCTTTTGCTTAATTATCTCGATTTTCGGTTCATTAACACATATATATGATTGCTGAAGTTGGCTTCTTTTTAGGTTTACTGAAGAAATCCAAGGATTTGATCCTTGAAACCGTTCCAGGTTCGATGTTGTTAGAGGTATGTTAATCTCATACCTTTCCTTTAGTTTGCTGCTTTACTTGTGCATCAAATCTTTAGCTTATGTTACTTCTCTAGCTCATGATATATAGGACTTTATAGATAGGAAAGAAATGTGCATATTGATATTACTATCGTACCAAAGTATCTGCAAATCGTGTCCCTTCGATTTGTCCATGAGCGTTAGATTTTGACTTTACCTTCTCAATGTTTTTGTTTTTCTTTCCCAGGAGATTGGAAAAGATTTTTCGCCTGACGGAAAGCGCATTGCATTAGAATTTATTTCATCTTCCGACAATAAAGAAGCTGTTATGAAAGCAGCCAACATACTTCTTCAGAGATACTTGAAATCCAGCCATCCCGAGAACGATCAAGGGGAAAACTTTTTTACAGAGTCTCATTTGAATGAAGCATTAGGAGTTGTTGGTTTGTGTTGATTCTCTCATATCGAATTCAAGTCATTATTAAGTTTCTTTCCATGAATCTGATGTCAATACTTTGGCAGGTGAGAATGTACACGTGCCCGATCTGTTACTGGTTTATGGACCTATAAGGAGCCACCTTGGTTTCCCTGCTTGGAGACTTCGATACACTGAGATAGTGTACGTGCTTTTAACTCTTTTTCTCTTGTATCTTTAGAGCTAAATCTCATAGAGTTTGTCTATTTTCTCTGTATTTGTTTGTTGATAGACATATGGGAACTTTGAAGTATATGAGATATGGTTCCCTTTTGAAGGCAATTCACAAGTTCACAGGTGTACACCAAAACTATGGTAAGTCTCTCATCTCCCACTACTTTATATACTCTCTCTCACACACACAGTTTAAATACTAAAGTTTCTACCTCTGAGCTGGACTGAGTCACCTTTTTGCCTTTTGAGTCTCAAATCTTTACTCAAAACGTTTCCACCTTTGAATTTGATTGAGCCACCCACCCTTAATTGTATAATTATGTTGCTTGACTGGGATGTTTCTGGTTGTTCTTGACAGGAACTTAACGGTGACTAGTGAGCAGAGTTTCAGAGATCGATTTTTTGGTTTGTGATTTCACATATTTGTAATGAATTCTAAAGGAAACCTATATTGGAGAGCTTTTGCTTCAGTGCAGCCACGACTGTTCCCAATTTGTTCACATTGTGTTCCGACAATTCTATGTACCAAAGCAACTTATGCCTTGCCATTGTATAGGATTTAAGTACTCAACTGAATAGTAAGTAACAAGCTGGACCTAACCAATCCGGTTTTCCATACAGTTCCGGTCTGCTTGGTTATCGTGTGTAAACAAAAATAGAACATAAAACTTTCAGATTTTTCGGTAAAAAAGAACCAGTTTAGTTTTCTCATTTCTGTTAAGTAGATTGTAAAACCAAGAAAACCAAACTGATTTATGCACAAATATCAGTTACAATTGTTCATATTCAAATGAAATTGGAAGCTTTGAACATTGCAATGAGCTGTCTCTGTGCATTGTCCTGTAAGCTGTTTCAGTATTCTGTTTCCAATAGACCATCAATGAGCCCGAACTCGAGCGCCTGCAAAAAAATTAACCGGGAAAAGATCATATGCCGAATTCAACATCGTACAGAATGATCATGAGGAACATAACAAAGACACAAAGTCCACGAGATATGGTGAGAGCTCTTAATTCCAAACTACCAGTGAGCCAAAGCTCGTTTAGAAGAAATTCGAGTTAATGTTTCAGATATGATAGGTAATATTAACTTAAACAAGAGATCAGAGGCAAATTACCTCAGATGCTGATAAGAAACGATCTCTTTCAGTGTATTGCTGCACTTTCTCGAGAGGTTGTCCAGTGAAAGCAGCATACATCCTGTCAATTTTCTGCACGTAGAGACAACCAAAGAGATCAATCAGTTAAAGATGTAGGTTTTGGCTCCAAAGACTCGATCTTCATTATTCTTAAAGCAAGAAGCGTCAGAATAAGAGAGAGGAAGAGAGAGAGCCTTACTTGTCGGGCTTCAATGGCTTCATTCACCTGTCTCCTCACGTCCTCCACATGTCCCTGCGAAATTATGTTAGCATGAAATCAATGAAGTTCACATGCATATATGATTCCAACTAGAATGGTATATTGATATTCACAAGGAGAATCCAAGAGACATACTCCGCATCCAGTTTGTGGTTGATGTATCATGACACGAGTATTTGGCATTGCATAGCGCATTCCTTTTTCACCTCCAGCAAGAAGAAGTGCTCCTTGGCTTGCAGCTACTCCAAACGCCACTGTTCCAACTTTAGGCTTTATCTAAAGATCATTTTCGAGAAAATTCAATAGGTTAATATACCGCAGTTTCTGGGTGATGAAATCGTTACTATGGGAAAAGAAAACTTACCCAAGACATACAGTCATAAATTGCTAAGACAGAGTAGGTGCTGCCACCAGGACAATTCAAGTACATCTGAAACAAGGATTACTTCCAAATAAATATGAGATTTTACAGTATTGAAAAGTGATTGGGAAAACAATGTGCTTTCGGCTAACCAGGATGTCGGATTTATCATCAATAGATGCAAGGGTTACAAGCTGAGATATGACTCGCTGAGCAACCTGTGCGTTAATTGGTTGCCCGATGAATATTATGCGGTTACGGAATAACACAGAAGAAAGATCTAAAGGTCCTCCAGGGGTCATGACTGAAGGCATTACTGGCGGGTTTCCTTTTTTTGCCTCTATAACTCCAAATCTAAAACATTGCAACACAGAAACAAATTCAGCTAAATACATTGAAATTAGAAAGGTTGAGCTATCATCTATCAATCAATTTACAACCGTATAGTCTATGGTGAGCATGTATTATCATAAGAAAGAGTGTAAAACGCTATATATTTCATCGGTTGACATTACTACTAAGAACTCTATCCAGATAAGAGAAACAGATAAAATTGAATACTTAAAAGTAAAGAATTGACAGACTTAAGAATGTCTTAGATAGGAAGAGGCAGTGAGGTATTGCAATTTCAATGGTGAGAACATAAACTGCGAGAATGATGGATACATAATCAAGAGGGAGAACTGAAAAAAGAGCTGACCTTGGATCCTTGTTGTCAATCTTTATTGGGGATCCAGAAACATTACTAGAAAGTCCTGAAACCATCAAACACAACCCAATCTCAATTGAAATAATACTCTCAAAGTTCCAACCTTTAGAAAAACCTAAACCCCGAAATGCTTTAAAGTTACCAGCTTTCAGAGAATCTCCATAAGGACTCGGTAGAGCAGAAACTATACGTCTTATAGGATTCCTACAAAAATCAAATCAAGCAAAAAAAAAAAAAAAGAGAAAGAGAAAACTTGGGTCATAATTGAAGCTGAAGCATAATCATGTGAGAGTGTGATTGCGTTTAGAAAGGTAGTACCTTGGATTGTGAGATAGATACGAAGTGGGTTTAGGGTTTCGAGTTCGAGAAGAGAAGGAAAGACCGAGGGGAGGTGAAATTGCCAAACCCGCCATTACCAGAGCTCAATTTTCTGAGTTTTTCTCTGTTCCAAGAACCAAAAGGACGATTTTTTTCCGGGTTCAGGCGTGGATAGATGACAGAGGACGGCAAGGCTGAAGGTTACTACTGTTTGGACACAAAGACAGTCCCGAGAGACTCAGTTTCATCCAGAAGGTTTCAGAACAAATCTAAAAATTTCATGAAGAAAAATTCATAAAAATTCAATAATTTCTATGATTATAATACACGGACTATAGACAATTCTAACGAAATACACAAAAAAATATACTTTTATGGAAATTGCTTATAGAGGTATGATGATAGACTGATAGTCATAGTCAATGTGAAATCATAAGAGCAAAAATGTTAGAATTTATATGTTTCTAAAGTTGGTGTTTTTTGACCAAAATTTTTGTAAAATTTTCTCTGTTTCACAAAAAAATAGTTGTAAAATTTTATTTTTGTTACATGAAAGGATTAAAAGATAGTTTAATTTGAATGTTGTTCTAACTCCTTTGACAAGAAAAAACAAATGTTGTTCTAACTCCTATGTACCATTATGATTCATTTATTCATTGCTTGACCACAACACTTAATTCTTATAGAATACAACACTCATATTTAATTAGCTTGTTTTGCATTGACTATTTTTTATATACAAATATATTTTTATTCCTCATATCAATCTTATTGTTTTAATTACAAATTCATGCACCTTTTCTTTTTGCTATTGAATTGTGTAAAGGTATATAGAATTTGAATTAAAATTTAAGATTTAGTCATTTGTTGCCAAACAAAGATTTAGGATACTCAATTTAAAAAGGAATTTAAACCATGGTCAAAAATGTTATAAAAAGATTATGGAGTATTTAGTATTCACTTGCCCAAAATCTTGTATTTTAGGTTGACTGTTGTCAGTGATAAATATGTAACATAACTTTTTTTTTTATTAAAAAGAGTTATTCAACTCTCCTTTAGTGTTTTTATAACAGTCGCCGGGGAAAATATGGCAAGGTCATCGCCGGCGAATATTCCGGCCACTACTATAGATGATTATGCTCACAGTCCCGTCCACTACGCCGTCGTTGTAGGAGATCACGCCGGTTTGTCTCGTCTTGTTTCGTCTTTGCCTAAACTAACCGACCCGGAACAAATCCACACTGAGTCCGATTCAATGAGCCAAGAGCGAGTCGCGGAGCAAATCTCCACCGTCCTCGACCGCCGTGACGTTCCCTTTGGAGAGACGCCTCTCCATTTAGCGGTACGGATAGGCGACTTTTTGGCAGCGAAGACGATTTCTTCCGCCGGAGCTGATATCACGCTCCAAAACGCCGCCGGTTGGAATCCTTTGCACGAGGCTTTGTGTCGTCGAAACTCAGAGATCACGGAGACGATTCTCCGGAACCACCACCGTTCGGCGTGGAACAAATGGAGACGGAGACTTCCTCATCTCATCGCCGTGCTCAGCCGCATGAGAGATTTCTACATGGAGATATCGTTTCACTTCGAGAGCTCCGTGATTCCATTCGTCGGAAAAATCGCTCCTTCCGATACTTACAAGATCTGGAAACGCGGCGGAGATTTACGCGCCGATACTTCATTAGCCGGATTCGACGGTTTCAAGATCCGCCGCGCGAATCAGAGCTTTCTCTTTCTTAGTGATGGAGATGAGTTTCTTGATGTGTCTCCTGGTACATTGCTTGTGTTAAACAGAGACGATAAAACGATCTTGAACGCTTTCGAAAACGCTAAAGATCCGATTAGCGATAACGATATCGCCGGCTTTTGTGGTCAATCTAGCTTGTACCGTCCTGGAATGGATGTTACTAAAGCAGAGCTCGTTGAGATAACGAATTGGCGACGGCAAGGGAAGGTTGAAACTGTCGGAGAATGGAAGGCTAAAGCTTACGATATCGAAAACGTAAGTTTTAGTTTCAAATCGAGAAAAGTCGAAACAGAGCAGAGTTTGCCTTTGGACGAGAATCATTGGAGTGTATCAGAACCGTTACGGCGGCAGCCACAGCGGCGATCTTCGCGGAGGAGGAGATCGGTTTCTTTACCGGAAGCGGCGATTCCGGTGGCTTCTTCTGTGGCGCAGATCAAAGAAAAGGAGTTTGTGAAGAGTTTGAGTCCTTCGGTTTGGTTAACGGATCAGTTTCCTTTGAAAACAGAGGAGCTGCTTCCGTTGCTTGATATTTTAGCCAACCATGTCAAGGCTGTTCGGAGAATGCGAGAGCTACTTACCACTAAGTTGCCGACGGGAACTTTTCCGGTCAAGGTAAGAAAGGGCGTTCTTGAACGTTACTCGTTTTTTTTCTTTCGTCGTTACTCAAAATTTTTAGCGTTTTGCATGAGAAATTAAAAGTATCATGAACCATCTATCAGACGTGTCGTAATATAATTGGTCGGACGTTTAGAGTTAGCACTAATGTTATGTGACATCCTCACATAAAGTCAGAGGAACAAACTGAATCGTTTTTGGTTTGGTTTGGTTTTTAGTTTCGGTATCTTCACTTTGATACCACTAAATCAAGGTTTATACCGGTTTTTATTTGCTTTCTGATCAACTTTGTTTGGTTTAGAATACGGTTTATTGAGAAACGAAAAAAATTCCAAAACCGGTTTAGATTTTGCTTTTCACATCAAATATTTTTCCCATGTTTTGGTTTTTAGTTGTCCATACCGGTGATTCCAACAGTAAAAGTAGTCATGACATTCACCAAGTTCGTGGCTCTTCCACCGTTGGATGAATTCTACACACCGCTCTCAAGTCCAAATCATCTTTTAGCTGCAGTGGAAGACCAACACGACGTGGACGATAATGAAAAATCAGATAGAAGAATCTCAACTTCACGGCCATCGTTTTCAACACCTTCTTGGTTGAGACTAAACATCAATGCCATCGGCAAGAGCTCACGGCGGCGTTTGGAGGATGAGGAACAAATGGTGGATCCATTCACGATACCAACAGGATATAAGTGGACTAGCTACTCAGATAAATCAGGTAATTGTAACATTAAGGGATCTATCAAGTTTATTAGAAGACATTTATGATGTTGATAGTTTTCAATATAGATAGGGGAATTTCAGACCCAAAAAAAAAAAGATAGGACAATTTCATGCATATTCTTTCTCGTGGAGGATAGATTCTCTATTTCATACCACTCTCTAGTCTTTACAGTTTGATCTTTCTCTATTGAAAGTTTGAAGAAAACAAAGGATATAAAACAAAAGACTATTACATTTCTCTCTACGCTTATTTATTGATTTTTATATATTTTTTAACTAGAAAGCAACACAAACACAAATATTTTAATCACATTTCTAACAGTGGAACTATATGTCTCATGCTATTTATTTATTTTTGTAGGTAAAAAAACAACACTATCATGTGGATGCGCTAAAGTAATTTTTCCAAAAAGATAAATATCTTGGTATCATGATATGTAGTTAGTAGTATGTGATAATATTGTCATTCTGATATTCGGATTTAAATTTGGAAAAAAATACATATTGTTGAAGAAAATAAATATTGGGCGAAATAATTTTAATAAGCCGATATTTTAAGGGTTAGATCATTAACATGCCTTTGTGATTTATTTTTTTTGTTGTTGTAAAAGAAATTCTTCACTCATGAATAATTCATCTAGACAATATTCAAGAAAGATGATCTTTTATCCGCTATGATCATGTTTAGACAGTTTGATAGTTTATGCGCTGATCAATGGTTTTAGGTTAATTAGTTCTAATGAGTTCAGTTGTTCCAACTATAATCCCCAGTTTAACTACAAGACGGTTTTGTTGAAAAATATCTCCTCGACACCAATTTGTGTAAACTGGATTGTAAAGTTATATTTTACCATATATCCAATCGATTTTTCTTATAAAATTGTGATATTTCCAGTGACTGGTGTTTGAGTAACATCTTTGATGTTTATTTTGATAACCTAATATTGATTTATGTTTAGTCTTTAAATTTCTTCCATGATTATATTAAGTGGAATTAGACTTATAAATAAGTAGAACAAGTTACAGTCTGGAGCAGATAATTGAAGTACAAGATAAAAAATAGGGATTTTGGTATAAAGTGTCATGTCGCAAAACTTACAGAAATTGTCACAAAACGTTTGTCTTTCCAAATGTGTCATAATGGTGGACAAGACTTTGAACCAAAAATTTTTGGTAGACAAGAAATGTTGTCCACCTTTGAAACAACAGATTGAGAAGATATTTGGTGGACAAAAAATCTTGTCCACCTTTGAAACAACAGACTTTTGGTGGACAAGAATTCGAAACGACATACAAAAATTTGGATAGACAAGAAATATTGTCCACCATTATGGCACATTTGAAAGATTTATGTTTTGTGGCATTTTCGCTAAGTTTTTAAATAGTAAGTGACACCTTTCTTAGATTTCTCTAAAAAAAATATTTCATAGAACTAAAAGTTAGGTGTTTCTTATGCTTTTAAATAAAGTTGAAAGATTCCAAAACAACGTTTGCTTTGCAAGTTGGAAACGAGCTAACTTGAGTTGGCAAGTCCATTCCAAAGACAACCCAAATAATCATATTTAAACATTTTGTATCAAAAACTTTAGATAAAAAGACGACAAGCAAATATATAGTACAATAATTATATTTAACATTAAAAAACAAAAATTTGACAACCCATCCACTATTAGTCTCCATTCTCTACATTTCCACTTATTTTGCTCATCCAAAATCGGTCCTTCTCTCTTTAGTCTTTACCGAGAAGAGCTCCAAGAATCAGAGGTATTTATTTGTTTGTTTGTTTATGCTTATATATTCATAGATTATTCGAAATAATTCAATGAATATGTTTTGCTAGACACATAAGATATTGGGATAGTTGTAATATGGCGAGTGATGCACCTAGTTGGGCGGATCAATGGGGGACCGGAGGAATTGGGGTGATGGCTGCGGAGGAGACAACTGACGGCAAAAAAGATGTCACCGGGAAAAAGTCTGGCAAGACCAAAGCAGGCATCAACAAAGCCAAGATTGTTGTATTCATTGGTGTCAATTGGATGAAGAATCTTGTGCAGAGGAAGAAGAAGGACTCTACTTCTTCACAGATATAAAACGTTCTTTTGCTTCTTCTTCGTTTTTTTCCTTTGATATGTCACAATCTTCTATACTAGTAGTAGTAGTATTTTTTAAATTCTTTTAAATGGTATTTTGGAGTTTCAATGGTGCATCCCACGAATGAATTGAGATTTTATCAATGTTCACAATATTAAATTGTCTGATGGATCCCGAAATCCGTGCAATATCCCTATCCAAAAGAAGCAAAAGAATAAAAAGTTGTATACTATATTATTGTTGTTACTTATTTTTTTCAGTTTTTTGGGTACTTCTTGTTTCAATTTTGTCTTCATATTATGTTGTTAGTAATTAGCTAGCATAAATGTTAGAAATGAGACACGTATCATGATAAGAAACTTAAATTACATAACAAAATTACAACCTTAACAGGATTCGACACATTCTCGTGGTTGGCAAAAAAAAAAAGAGAAGGCGTTCTTCGGGTTTGGTCGGAAGTCTTTGTAGGTTTAGTTGTATAGATAGGACCATGAACATATATCTAAATGTTTTGGAGCCACACTTTTCAAAACTAAAAGTAGTTAAGACTTCAGATAATTGAAAGAGTAGTTATATGATAATCTTTTGTGCAAAGTCAATTATTTCTTTAAGCATATCTTTCCAATATTTTTTGTTTCAAGATCTATTAAATGAGAATTAAAAATGATAAGAATTCCTAAATATTAAGTTGACCTACTTACTATTGATATTGAAGCATTGAAAATTAGGAAAAATCTATTATATGCATTTTTAAAATATGAATACACTTTTCAGTAAGTACATAAAACACATTTTAAACTCTTGAGATGTATAAATGATCACTTTCATGATTTTTTTGCATATGTTTTTCCATAGGTACATAAAACATATCTTTACTTTTTTAAGGAAATATAAATAAATGATAGGAACTTAACAAGAGAAGAAATAAATAGGGAGGGAGAATATTTGGAAAGTTGAGCCATATTAATTTCGAAATTCAAATGTATATTGGGAGTGGCATAACCCCACCAACATGCCTTGCTCCTCATAAATACTAAATTGAAGGCTCGTGGGAACCTTGTTCCTTTAATTTATCGTTTATCTAGCATAGTATAGTTATATCTTTTTTTGTGTTTAAAATATATAGTTATACTTATATGTACACACACCAAGATGCAAGAGCCAAAAAAATAATACAAAGAGAGTATAATAGCGGGTAATTATCGAAAACAAATAAATTAAAAAAAAATTGATAACCAGTCTCGACATTGACATGTCTAGTTACCAATATACATCTTCATATTTTATGTATATGTAATATGTCTTTCTTTTTTCTTCCACCACAAATGGATGAAAAGGAAGTATATATTAATCAACTAATTCTTTATAATTTTCTATGATAAAATAAAATAAAAATGAAATGCGTCTTCTACGTAACAAGCAGATTATACTCCCTTTGTCCCAATATATAAGATGTGTAAGGCATTTTCATTTGTTCCATTATATAAGATTTTTTTTTATTTTCAATGCATGATTTATATTAGTTTAATAGTATTTAATTGTTTTAATTATGCAGTATTTTTTTACTGGTTGAATTTTCATAAATGAAAAAATATTTATTGTTTCTTAATCTTTATGCTTTTAGTCCAAACATCTAATAAAATGAGATAGAGATAGTATTATATTTGGTTAGAACTTAGAAGAGTTTCTAGTGGTTATATGATTTTAGAGAACAATTCCAATTTGTTAGGCCACTGCGAGAACAAAACAAACTCTTGTTCTTGTAAATTCAACTAATTCCGTGGGTTGTAACTTGTAGAAATTTTAAACCAAGAACAAAAAAAACTTGTAAGAAATTAAAGACGAATATATATATATATATATACACACTAATACACACTATGTATAAAGAAATATTATTGGAAAAAAGTTTTTCATAGAAACAATTCAAATTTAATAAACCAACCTCCTTTTTGGTATGGGGTTGTTGGTCTAATTTAATGCTTGTCTCTTGCTTGCCTCTCTTCTTCAACCATCTTCGTATTTATATCTTCTTCTTCACTATGCATACCCATAAACTTTGCTAATGGCCGCATTTCTCTTTTCTCCTTCGACTCTTCTAATTTTTACTTTGGTTTTTGACGTGGAAATTATTATATGGTAAGTGTTTCTCAAGGATCCAATTGTTCTCTCCGGTAAATTAACATTTTTTTTTGTGTCGATCGATAGTCACTTTTGGTTTTGTTTCTTGGTTTTCTGGAGCTAAGTGGAGATAATAGTCGAACAAGAGTGATTTTATGTAAGGTAACGCGAGATATTAGTGCGGTTCAATCAAATAGTCGTCCTCTTAACTCATGGAGATCGGTGTTGTTCGATTGAGCCGTGCCAATATCACGCGGTAAACCAAAATGGCAAAGATCGATCGTTATCATAACCTTTGAAGGTATCAGGTATGTATCATTATTTTTTTATTGTTTTCAGTTTTGAATATTATGCCTTTGGTAACATTTTCTTTAAAAAATTGTTTTTACTCTACAGGCTTCGAAGGTATAGAAACAAGCAACACAAAACCCAAAATCTAAGTACAACTGCGATTTGAACTTCTATTTTTAGCAAGTATTTAAGGGAGTAAAAGTACTAGCTAGAAAGTAAAACTATATTTTGCTTTACTATCGTAATGATATTGCAACAAACCAAAAACTATTAAGTGTTTAATTTGTAATTAACTATCTACACCTTTTGTCTATAATTTAGCTGTGGAATGATTTCTCTTATTTGTTATTTAAATAAAGGTGTATGTTTATACGCTTGTTGTTAATAATCTTACGAAAACCAGGAAGTCTGTTTTGGACTTATCCTCTCAAATAAGGTTAAATTTATGAAATTTCGTCAAGTCGTTCTACATTTCCGGAAGTATGTTTGTGACAAATCAGATTATATTATGTTTTAGTTTAGTGAAAAAGTAAACATGTCCTTTTTTGTTTACATGTTTGCCAGACAATATCCAACCAACGTTAGAGGATAAGACAGAATTACCAACGATCGAACTTAAGAAAAAACATTAAAAATAGAAAAAAAAATTCCAAAACATAGAAAATTCCGATTAAAGCCAGATATCGGATCGAATTTAATCCAAAAAATTAGAGTAATTGATATTCCCTCCGGTTCACATATATGTCGTTTAACGTTATTACACTTATTCTGAAACAAATTTTAAGTTCTAAAACGAGAGAGTATAAAGCCATAAGTAACTCAATATAAATATGGTCCCATAAATAGGTAAGAAAGAAAAAACACAAAGGAGTGCAATGAGAAGCAAAAAGGACATATGGAAATTAAATAAAAAGGCACAACAATAAGGACTCTCTGTCTGTCATAGGACAAACCAAATGTGACCAGAACATTATTTCTTTGTCTCTCATTAAACCACTTCACTAACTATTTTTTGCATCATTTATTCTTTTTCTGATCAAAACCCTATATAACCCTACCCCAAAAGAAAAACAGAATTGTTTTGAAATCTTTTCGCTCTCTTTTTTTTTTCATTCTAAATTAGTTTACTGGTATTATAGATTATTAGCACGTCAAAGTATTATAATAGTCGTACTTAAGAAATTTTGTTTTCTATAGCTTTTTCAGGAATTTGACGTCCATAACGCATTTTGAGGTTCGCCACAACGTTCGTGAACGTCGGCCATCCTCTCAGCCGATCGACAGATTCCGCTGCATTTCCAGTCGAACGACGCCGCACAATTATGTCCCATCACTGCTTTTAGTTCACAATCTGCGTTTCAAAAAACATAAAAGTTTTCATTTATAATTTTATCATATGATAATTGTGTAAAGAGAATTAATTACTTAGAATCTGATTTTCTTAGAGAAATTCCTAAAACCTTGTTATATTTCATACCATTAACTTTTCTTTTTGGAAATCCTAAATTCTGTTATAAATCAACTTATAGTAAAACCGGTAACATCTTATGGACCAAACCAGGATTGTTAAGCTCTTTACCCTGAGAAGTACTGCAACAGAGTCTTTTGTCATCAACATGTTCTACATTCAATCCGATGAACCAAGATCCCAACGAAACATCTTCATTCGCATACTTATGCAGTAAATCCCTTAAATTTCAACAAAAGAAAAGAGATCACTATAGTTTTTTCCCCTAGCATTCTGGCTGCATTATACCGCTAAAAAAAACTTACTGGTTTATCAGTATGTAAGTAGCTAGATCTTTAGATATGGCGTAAAACTGTCCCGTGGCGTGGCGGAAATACTTGTTCCCGACCTCTCCAAACTTCCAATACTCTGGTTCATGGTACTTCACACTCCTATTTTTTTGCCAGAAATATAAAAAGTCTGGAAAGGTTGCTGCTCTTACGCTGTTTAAGTACCTAAAAATGCTCACCTTAGTAAGGTAGGTTTTTTACTTACTTTCTGGCTAGGACGGGACCGGACTTCATGCAACCAACGTAAACTCGAGGCTTGTTTCGGTGTACGGATAAAGTCTTTTTGAGCGTGGCTACAAATAAATCGGAACAAGGCATCAAACAAAATGGATGAATGATACAAGATAAAAAATAAAACATTTTGATTTTCTTACCAAGATTCACATGAACGTCGTCGTCAACTTTGATGTAGAATTCTGCGTCCCACAAGGAAACAGCGGTAGCGAAAAACGTCTTAGTCTTGGCAGATAACTCCATGTATCCCTCGGTATGTTCCTGTTTTGTTATATAAAGATTTAAATAAAAGTAGCAAGAAAGTACCAAACACACAATAAAGTTTGTGAGAATTGCGCAGAGTTTTACCAGTTTTAAGAAATCACCATGTGTTTTCTCTTCTGCTTCAATGGCTTTATCAAGAATCCCCCGAGACAACACACTGCAATCAGAACATGTCCAAGAACATAAAAGTGTCTATCTTCACAAAGTAAAGTATCAGTGTAAATGCTTAGTTTTTCACTAGAGAACATGACTTCTCCATTGTACCTGTGTCCTATAACAAAGCGAACAATGATGCCTTTCTCTTCTTCAAGTTTCTCAAGCTTCTCTCCTGAATGATAGTTTAAAAACCGAAACATTTACAATTTCTGACTAATGTACAATAGAAATCAAGAAACTGGAAACAGACTTACCTTGTGGCATCCATGTTGACCGGACAGAGTCACGTCTCTTACGACTACTAAAGGCCGTGTTAATACCGATAACCATGAAGTATTTTCTTTTCTTGGCTTCTTTGGAAATGTTAAATTTCCCGGCCAACGACTCGCGTTCGGCTCTAGCAGCTACTAGTTTGATCTCTAAACTTGAAATGGATTTATCTAAGATCCTGCATTTGTTTCAAATGATATAACATCATCATCATCATCTAAACATACATAGCAATTGTTCATAGATACATCTAGTCAAATTTCCAAATGGTTTTACCCGATAGTGTTGTTACCAAACTCCAAAACCTACAAAGAAACACTAGATCAAACAATGTATCATCGACTTTCCAGGTGAGTTGATAACGCAAAAACGCAGAAATCTTACATTCTTTTTATGGCAATCACTAGAACTTAAGCTTAGTTTGGAGAGTCTTGATATGCCTCTAGCTTCAGGTACTACATTCCACATCCTGTTATAATGATGATCATTATCCCATAATCAAGCACAAAGCTTTAATAAATCCATAAGATCAAAAAAAACACAAACCCGAACCAAAATGCAGATCAAGTCACCATCTTTCGCAGTGATACAGAGTTTTGCAACAAAAAGAAGCAATCTTTTATGTTATTCTCATACATTGTGGACAATGTGCAATACAATTGTTCCTCTTCCCTCAATACTAAAAGTTACAATGTTCCATCATTTGATCAAATCTATCTGATAAGCAGTATAAGTTATAGATTTTTTTGTGTCTCTCGTAATTCCTCACAAAAGCTACACGGACACAAATAGACCATTGGTCTGATAATAAAAAGCATGTCTTCACCGACAAAACTCTAAGCTTAAGAAATCTACTTAACTTTAGAGAAAACACAAGGCAGAGTCAGTCCCAAGGAGATGAAATACAAATTAGAAAACAACAAAATACTTAAAAATTCCAGGAAAAAAAAAAAAAAAAGAAGAAGCTAGAATCAGACATGAACGGAATTCTCTCTTCTCTCTCCTGTTCTTCTTCTGGTTTCAAATTAAGGCTTAAACGTTGTCTTTTGATTCCAGCCGAGGGCCAGAAGCTTTCATAGTTCTGGCATCGGTTTGGCTTTTTATTTTGTTTAGTTTTCTTATAGAGTCAGATTTAGGGATCTCTTCTCTGGATCTATGGTTTGGATTTTCTGATTTTTGCAGGGATTCTCTTGGTTTCTCATCGGGGCTCTCTAGTGCTTCTCCGCGTCGGCCCTATACCACCCGTCTCCGTTGGTTGGTGAAGCGGAAAGGAAAGTCTTCCTTTCCGCTTCAGATCTGGGCGAGATCTGTTCTAGATTTGGGCTCCAATCACCGGTTTTGTCGTTATAATCGACTTCAACCTGCAGGACATCTTCGGCGGTTTCTTTTCAATTTCAGAGACTATGCCATCGTCCAAAGGATGCTCAAGATTTCTTTTTCCAAGTCGACCTATATCAAGCGAGGCAAGAAGATCGGTATCTCTTCTGTAACTCCCGGATTCTCCGAGACTACTTGAATTCTCCGATCAAGTTCTCTTCTTTGGTTTCGCCGGCTTTGTCTCCGGGAACATATCTTTGTTCGCCGGCTTTTGTCGCCGGGAACATACTTTTGTTCGCTGGCTATGTATTCTACTTTGGCTCACTCATGTTCTGTTGGTTTTTGGCTATGTAATAAAAATAACACTCTTGTGAAAAAAAAAAGAATCAGACATGAACAGTGAGATATCGAAACTTTATAAGAAATCGTTGAACATTATCAAAATGGGTTTTTTGTAATAGATTTACCTGTTAGTGAAGAACATTCCAAGGCAGAAACTTGCGAGGCACATGAAAAATACAGAGTTTCTAGAAACTACATTTCTTGGAGTAAAATTGTACTCTCCTCTGTTCTTGAAAGACATTTGGGTTTGACTTCAGGACTCAAATCCAAGAAAGCAGAGAATGGTCAATGTAAAATCGAAGATTTGTTTGATTTGGAAGTCAAAAGATTGAAGCTTTTTTTGGTTTTTGTTTTCTCTGTGGGTCTATTTTACAGTTCTTTTCTGCAGTCTATTTCTCTCACTCTCTCTCCGCATGAAGAAAGAACAAACCCACTAATTGATTCACTTTTTTATGTAACTTAAAAAAAGGGTAACGCTTTAGGAAAATACAATAATGACGTTTCTGATTATAGATTTTGGGGTTACTAAAAATATTTAAAACTGATGATTTTTGCTACTAATGTAATGATAACTGCAGCTGCTGATCAAGTACCGGAAAAAAGAGTTACATTGCTCTGTTTCCGAGTTGCACATTGGACCGGGTCGGGGTCAGATTTGGAATTCTGAAAAAGTACCAATTCGGTTAGAAACTTGAACAATTTGGGGAATATAAACTTTGCTTGGCTTTTCATTTATTCAGAATTACAAAAGCAGAATCCATAGACCTATAACGTTTTTTAAATTGCTTTGGGTATGTAAAAGAAGAAGAAAGGATCAAACTCTCTAAGCTAATTTCTGTACATACCAAGAGAATTGATCTTAAAGTTTCCATTTTATGTTGTCTCACTTGCGTGCAGAGTGATAGAGCTCAAGATACTCAAGTGCAGGACGATTCCATGACCAGTCTTGCTCCATCACCGTCTTGCACAGCGAATTGAACCACTCTCTACCATCGTACCACGCCGATATCGCCCTGCAGAAGAAAAAACCCCAAGAAATATCGGTTAATAAAGCTCGAATCAAGAGAGTTTTAGTTTATATTTCGGTTGGTTACCTATTGAGAGCATAATCAACACCAGGAGCATCAGCCCCGTCGAAGCTGAACCCATTAGGTTCTAGAACTTGAGCTTGTGCCCTTTCTTTATCGTGGTCAACATCAAATACTGTGTCAAAGAGTCCTATTGGATTAAGATAAACCATTATCCTAAGTCAGCTTGGTCTTGAGTGAAATGGGTAAACCTTAAGATTCTAACCATAGCCAAAAACAGTTACCTCCAGTTTTTCTAACAACAGGAACAGCACCGTATCTCATGGCTATGAGCTGTGTCAGTCCACACGGCTCAAATATTGACGGCACAAGAATAAAGTCAGCCCCAGCGTAAATCTGGAGAGTAAACACACAGAAAGACTTAGAGCAATACTAAAAGCAAATTAAGGAACGAACAACAAATAAAGATTTGTTATTGTCTTTTCTACCAAATGGGAAAGAGGTTCATCGTAGGTTAAAACAAGCCGAGCTCGGTCACCATGAGAAGAATGCAATTGGTTTGCCAAGTTTACAAAATCATTTTGAATCCGAGGATCTGGAGCTGAACCTAACAAGACAACCTGCTTTCAAGAAAACCGGTAAGGATTGTGAAAAGTTCACGACAGGACTTTTCAAAGGTTGAATAATGCTTGAAAAAAAAACCTGTCCATTCCGTTCCAAGGTACGCCAAATAGCGTGCTTGATCAAATGTATTCCCTTCTGGTGTGTTAAGCGCGTAATAATTCCTACTACTGGAAGATCGGCACTCTTTAGTCCAAGCCTGTTTTGCAATTCTTCCTTGGCTGCTCTTTTGCCTTCTACAACGTTCTCTGAAGTATAAGGTACCTAAGAACCACACAAAGTGTTCAAACATCACAAGATGTAGAAAGGAATCTAAAGACAGGAAAGGAGAGGATGTGATGAAGCTTACGGGAATAAAGTTATCGTTATATGGATCCCATATATCTGGGTCGATCCCGTTTATGATTCCGTGAAACTTGTATAAATGTGGAGAGATTACCGAGTTTCCAGCAACTTCCTTAGCATAGGTTGGCGAAACCTGTATAATGTTAAGAGCACACCGACTCATGCTCATTTTCAGTTTCTTTAGAGAAAAAGCACAAATGATATTTCTGTGATAACAGATCTCTTAAGTGGAGAATGCTTTCAGAAATTACCGTTGTAGCTTTGTCTGCAAATTTCATTGCTTTACCAATGGCATTTGCTCCAAATTCCAAATTATGAATTGTGAAGACAACACGGGTTTTAATTAAACCGTAATTCGTGTATTGATCCTTGAATAACCATGAAACCGGAGCACTAGACCAGTCGTGACAGTGAAGAATGTCCTGTAGATGGTGAGACCATGGGTTAGAGCTAATAGTTAGAGCAAACTAGTAAGACTTTCCATTGAGAATTCTCCATTATTCTACAGGAGCAGGAAGTGTAACTTACTGGATGGAAACCTCCTTGGAGAAGAAATTCAAGAGCCGCATGACAGAAGAAACCGAATCTTCCTGCATCATCTGCACAACCGTAAACACATCCTCGCTGAAACAATCTGCAACAGCCAAGCAATGGAAACAACTTCTTCATGACCTCAAGAGATGATGAATGAAATGCGGAAAGAGCTTAAAGAGCAATATGCATAAAACTAACCCATTTTGTGGATCTAAGAAGTAAACAGAAAGGCCTTCTACTTTTCCATGCCAAACTTTTATTTCGGTTCCTCCCCAGTGATAGCTTCTGTTGAATTGCAAGTCCTTCACCTATTTTCACAATGTATAAGAACACAGAGAGAGAAGCAGCAAAAAAAGGGAAGTGAAAGCGAGGAAGATATGAGAAGACATCGATCTTACAAAGTTGTGCTTTAAGCAATCATACTTTGGAAAAATGATGTCCACATTATGGTTTAATTCTTGAACAGCGCGAGATAGACTAGTGACGACATCACCCAGACCTCCAACCTGCATGTAATAGATATACATAAACTTAAGATATATAAGTACAATGCTTTTAAAGGCCAACCTCACCTCTTACAGTTACCTTTGCGATGGGTGCCATTTCAACAGCAATATGAACAATGTGCAATGGTGGTTCCTTTGAAATACCTCCCACAACCGGTAAATGGTAATCCAGACCATTTTTGTTATCGAATATTCCGCCATCCTCTTTCTCAGAGAACACAAAGTCCATCATGTAAGCATCCAATGGGACCTTAGCTGGAAAAAAAAAAGAGAAACATTAGTCACATATTAACAGTAACAGAAACCTGTACAACTGAAATGTTACCCGTAGTCTTCATGTGTGAGCTTCCATCATCTGCTGCTTCCATTTTCTGAGGTGGCAAAGGGCCCAAGCGGTGAGTCCAACGATTAAAAGAGCCTCTAAACCAAACTTCAGGCTTTCCATTCAAAACCGTGTTTGCAGGATTGTATAATACAGTCACAGGGTTTCCTGCTTGAATCTCTACAGGCTCAGTGTAAACCACGTCTTTCTGGGATAGCAGAAACTTTTTAAGTGTTCTTTCCTTAGTTTCGGCTTTCAAGCGAGCTGTCTTTTCCATCTGCCAATAAAAAAAGAGGATGAAGAAATGTAAAACCAATGTAGTCAAGAAAGAGATTTGACAAGAATGCAAATAATATGGTAAAGAGGATAAGCTGATAATTCTTTTAAATGCATTGAGCACTGACCTTGGCACGCATAACTTCCTCTTTTAACCGCCTCTCCTCCTGAAGTTTTCTAAAAATCATATTTTCTTCCTCTAACCAGTAAAGTTCTTCAGGAGTTTTTCGAGGAACAAGTGCGTGGAAGTCTTGGTAAAAATTATTGTCATACAGAACCGCTCCTTTAGGCGGTCCATCAGCAAAGACCCAGTCAATGACTAGAGCACCGGCAGGCACTACAACTGCATATTGAAATGAAAAAGATCAATAAACCAAATGGCAGTCAAAGGATATGTTACCACAAAATTTTTGTCGAAAAATGCAGGTTTGTTCAAAATGATAGAAAATGATAGAAAAGCATAAATATACCTTCAGCGAACCACCAATTTCCGCTCTTTGAATCATCATTTCCACTCTTTGGATCATCATCCTTTAACTCAGCATCAACAAGCTTTACAACGATAGATAATCCATCAACCCAATTATTAAACCCTCCATGTAACCAGAGTTCTTTGGAATTAGCCAGAGGACCTGACCTTTTATTGTAATAAAGCTTCACTGTATCTTCAGCCTTGAAATCACTCGGCTCAATGTACCAAACATTCTCAGCCGAGATTACAGCCTTCTTAATAGCCGGTTGAAGCAATTCACGTCTCTTCTGAGTCTCCGCCTTAGCTTGTGCTCTATCAGCTTCAATTGCAGCCTTTTGAGCTTCGATTCTCCTCTTCTCTTCTTTTTGCCTCTCCCTCTCAGCTTCTTCCTTGGCTAACTTCTCTTGCTCTCGCAATTTCTCTTTTAGAAGAAAATTCTCAAAGTCAACTTTATCCATCCCACCTTTTATCTCTACACAGAAATCTTTTGAGTCATTGTTGTCATATACACTTTGCCCATTGAAAAACACAAAGTCCATCTTATAAGCTTCTTTGGGGATATGAAGGAGACATGACAACCAATTTCCATGGATCCATGTCTTTTCCAATCTCCTTGTGAAAGACTTCCATCTCCATTCGTTAAACGCCCCCATGATCAAAACATCGGGTTCGTTCTTCAGAGTTGACAGATTCCTGTTGAGAAAGACTTCTATGTCTTCATCAGGTTTCACAATAACGGGATACACAAACATTCTATCACCTCTCGCCAAATGTTCTGCTGCAAGCGCTTCTATTTCCTTCCTACGAAGATTCTCTCTTTCAAGTTTTAACTTTCTTTCTAACAAAGCATCATCCTCAATATCCGACTTATCTAACACATTCCTCTCATTAAAAACAACAGAGCCTTGTTTCTGTACATCCGCTTTAGCTTCGGGCAACTTAGTAACCCCTGAAACCTCGTTTGTTGCTGTAGAAGTGGCATTACTATCTTTTTCACCATTCTTCTTCTGAGTTCTTTTCTGAGCACTTCCTACTGTTGGTTGTCGCCCAAAACCTCTGGGACCTGAGCTTTTTGGTCCTGAAGCAGCCATTCTTCCTTGCTTCTTCCTTGAAAAATCTTGGTTAAGAAAATAAGTATTCATCAAAAGGACTGAATCAGTAATCACAATGAAAAGTTATAACCCCTGTGAAAAGATTCTTGATTCTTAACCTGCACTTGCCGTGATCTGATGCAGAAACCCATTTGATTTGTATTGGCTTTCCAATGAAGCAAACTGAAAACCAAACATGTCGTTGGTTAGAAATCGATTATACAACAGTTCAATCACCTCTTTCACAAGCTCACAATCACAACCAAGAAATACATTAACTAAACACCATCAAAGTTAAGATTTTCAATGAGGTGAGGATTATACCAGTAGAAATTTGGATATTCCCAAAAGAAATTAAGTCAATTCCTATACTCTACCAACCAGAAACGAGGTTGTAACATGAGAATCCCAATCCAGAGACCCTACCAGAGTTGGATCTTTTTTATAAAAAAAATAGTACATTGATTCAATTAAAGATATACTAATCGAAAAGGCGATCACACTATGAAAAAGTAGAACACTTTACACTACAATTCCCGACAAGTAGAATCCAAAGAGATATACAAACGAAAAAGATGGAAGAAACAAAGAAAAAGAAAAGAATTTTACACTAGAAATAGAGCGTGGAACAGATGAAGTATTGATCTTGACCCGACCCTTTTCCTGAAAACCCGGTCTGAGACTCGCTGGTCTCTGTATCTGCCAACACACTTCCATGGCTGCCGAGGAAGAGAGTAAATGGTCTGGAGATAGAAAATGGTCTTGTACTTCTTTAGGTATTATATGGTTGCTTTAGACAAGAGAGAATGTCTGTTTGTTGTTGAAGCAGCCCCCTCCTCCACTGCCTCACCACACCACACCACACTTCTCAATCACTGAAGTCTGTGAAACTCATCTCCTTCTTTATTTTATTCCGATTAAATTATTCCGAGAATACATGTGTTGATTAATATTTTTATATATAATAACAATCATTTATTCATGAAATTAAACCTATGGTACTCTGATTTGTTGACATCTAGCAGAAAACAACTTGTAGAAATATTCGTCTGCTTCTCAGATAATATTCCTTACGGTGTCTACCAATATTACATAATCTGGACGGTTAATTCTTACAAATCACGTGTTAATAGCTCGTGACAACGAAATCGTTTGGCCGATGCATTAGCGCCACGTGTCAGACAATCCCCGCTTTACAAGTCCACGTTAAGCTTAAGTGATCCTGTTTTTCCAACACTGACCGTTGATTACAAAGAATCGTCCAAGGGTCCACGTGTACGAACTAGATACGAATCTGATCCGTACAGTACCTCCAAAACAAACCCTCCGACCGGTTCAGTAGTTTCAACACAAGCTTTGATTGGCTTTGACTATGGCCTTCCATTTTCTCCATCAAGAAGAGGACGAACTATAGATTGATATATATGTTCATGAGGTGTAACTCCTTGAAGAATCATGTAATCATGAAGCTCAACGACTTCCTCTTGACCGCGATTCTTACTAAACGATGTAATCAGAGTTCCATATGTTATAGAATCCGGGACAACACCTCTTTCAACCATAATCTTCAATACCTCCTTCGCTTTCTCGTAACAACCAAACTTGCATAAGTGATTGATCAAGATGTTGTAAGTCACCAGACTAACTGATTTCTCACCGTCCTGTTTCTGCATTCTAGATAAGATATTGTCAGCTTCTTCGACATTCCCAATTTTGAGAGACCCGTTCAACAGCGTGTTGTAAGTTACAGTGTCCTTGCTTTCCATAGCGTTCACAACCGCTTCAGCCGCACCAGCCATTCCTCTTTTGCTTAATCCATTCACAATTGAATTGTAAATCACAAGATTCGGCGTTTTATTCATCTTGATCATACCATCATATATATCGATAGCTCTTTCCAACTTCCCTTCCTTTAGGTATCCATCAATCAAAGTACCAAACAAAATCGTATCGAGACCTAAACCGTGAACCAACATACTCCCTAGAATCTGATCAACACACACCAGCTTTTTATCCCTTACAAAATGGTGCATAAGCGTGTTGTGACAAACTATATCTTCCACGAGTTTCTTCTCTGAAATCTGTCTATGAAACTCAACAGCTTCCGCTACATATCCGTTTCTGCATAGACCTCTGACAACAATGGCTCGAGTAAACCCATCAATTTGCATCCTTTTTCTGACCATATCACGCAACACCATCATTGCTCCTTCAGTGTCACCTTCCATAAACAGCCAATAAACAATAGAGTTATAGATAACAGTATTGGCCACAAGTCCCTTACTCGTCATCTCATCACACAACCTTAAGGCTTCATCTGAACTTCCAGCTCTACCATACGCATCCACTAAAGCTCCATAGGTTCTTTCATTGCAATCAACACCTAATTTAACCATTTCACCACGGATTCTTTCCGCCAAATCCAATCTCCCCGCCTTGCAAAACCCATTGATAACCGAATTGTACGTCACAGCATTAGGTGAGACAAAGTTTCCAGACATCACTCCCATCTTCCCTAAGAGCTGCAAGGCAAATCTCATATCGCCCGTCTTACAAGCTCCATCAATCATCATATTAAAGCTAACAACATTAGGCCAAATCCCACATTTCAACATCCGGTAAAACACAGATAACGCTTCAAACAACTTATTCTCCTTACAAAACGAATAAATAACAAGATTAAAAGTATTCACATTCTCAACATACCCCAGAGAATCCATTTCCTTGTAAACCATCCAAAACCAATCAATCTCATTCAAATTCAACAAACAACCCATAAAATTATTCAACGCATGAACAGAAACCCAAAAACCCTCTGTTCTCGTCTGCTCAATCACTTCATAAGCTCCTTGAGCATCACCATTCTGTGTACAAGCTCTAACCAATGAATCAAACACATCAAGACTTGAACCACAGGCTTGGTAACTTCGAATCAAACCCGACAAAACATGTAAAGGACTCAACTTTTCACCTTCTACAGACATCAAATTCACCATTATTGATAAAGCATCATCAAATCTTCTCCAATCGACCAGCAAATGAATCATCACACAAGAGGCTTCGAATCGATTCTCGGACTTAGCCACAGTGTTGTTCTCTAAAACCCAATTGTAGAATTCTAAAGCTAGCTTCGGCGAGCTTCGAAACTGTCGAAGAACTCGACTTATCAACGGATTTGTGAGACTTGAGGAGAATTGATGAAGAGTGTTCCATCTTCTCTGTTTTAAATTCAAACAGAGAGCACTAAAGAGAATGTCTTCCGGCTCAGGATTCGAGAATTTCTTAGCGACGTGAAAGCAACGTACCAGGAAGCTCGTTCTTCTGGAGAAAACGTGAGCGAACATACGGTACAAGGAAAAACTCAGATAACGATAAACCCTAGAAGCAAAAACCCTAAATCAAGACAGAGGTTTTTAAACGTAGAATTCGAAGGCATTATCTTCCAATACACCGGCCTCTATCTTAGCGTTTGAAAACCACGATGAGTAATTCCGGCGACGGCGACGGCGACGGCGGCAGAGAGAAAGGTGAGGACTTGGCGAGAATAACGGGATTAAATACCCAACCAGATGACCGGTTTAAGGATAACCGAAATTAATTTGGTCATACATTAAAATGGGCTCAATTGGGCCGCATGACATCGATAACCGAAGTTGGGTCTAAGTCTAATTGGGCCGCATGACATCGAAAAAATTCCCCTACAATATTATGAGCAGTTGAACAAGTCACACACTTGTTGAGAGCCATTATTACGTATCAGTATCAGCAATGAAATTGAAATCACTTGAAATGGTGACACACTTGTTTTCCTCTAATGGCCAGAGTTTCACAAAGTTATGTCAAATGGGATTTGCAAGGTTTATTCCGATCCGCTTAATTCTCAATCGGAATTTTGGATCGAAGTTTAAAGTAATCTGAAAACACATCTGAATTTAAAGTTCAGATTTATCCAATTCTTCAATCATCAAATTTGTTTTTAGTGAAAGTGATCACTAACCGGCTAACCCCATCACATAGTACCATATTTGAACTACCACAACTTGGATACTTAAGACTTACATGCTTTCATTTGTCCTTTTATTGCAGGATTATATTTTCCACAAAAAGACAATTATAATATGTAACTTTCGCTGACAAATATTGTTAATTAGTTAGAATTTTGAGCATTCTTATAGTTTTCTACATGAAACAATGATTTTGGAATTGTATATATAAATGATAGGAATCAATTTAATTAAAGGAATCAAATTATTGAGAGAGAGAGTGTGGTGAATGGTGAAGAGAGAGTTTGAGATAAGAGTGGAAAGAGATGTGTTGAGCCCACAAATATGAATTAGGTCATGAAATTATAGACTTCTCGATCGATCAAATTCACTTTCAAAGGTCCTTTCTTGAAAAAGGCAAAGGCATAACTCACAAAGTGATCAAAAACATTTTTGACAAACTTCCCTCTCTTATGCTTTAACACTCTCTAACTTGTGTCACTTTCTTTTGACCCCAACCATACCCTACCCCCTCCATAACCTCATGTCCATATAATACATATCTCTCTAGTGTAGTAGATACATTCACATAATTAACTATATGTTTGGGATTGTTAATTAGATCAAAAGATGACTCCTAATCTCGTTATACTTGAAAATACACATAATTCCCCTACGCTAATTCTAACAACCATTTTTCAACGAGTCGATCAAGTCAAGAATCATATTTTCTTGTTTGTTCATGAATTTCTTATAGATTTTTTTCTTTCTTATTTGTGCATGTTATATGTTCTTATTGCTCTTAAATTTGGCCAAACTTATTGCTCGTAAATTCACCAAGAAAACTTCTTCATGAATTGGCATCACTATGTGCATGTTATTTATTTGTTTTAACCACTAGATCACTCCATATAGGTCTCATTAGTCTATATCAATTCAGAATTAATTATATCATTAATATTTTCTATGTTATAACTTTCAGTGACGTCTATGTATATATATATAAGAAGATGCCATTTCATGAGCAATCATGATTTTATTTGGGAAAATGAATTGAAAATAGTGTCTTTTTCTGGCTCGTGAGTGCCCCCACTTTGAAGTGGATTCTTTGGACAGTTTACCTGTGGACACAATAATGTTGCAAGGACACATCTGTTCTCATTAATTATACAAACTTTCCCTTTCATATCATATCAAATTATCACTTAATTAATAACTAGACCTAATATACTATACTAATTTAATCTATTACTATTGTAAACAAAATCGGTGCTCAATCATTAATATCCTTGTTACGTGATACATGACATATGAAATCGGGTTTTAACGTTTAATATATATTATACATCATATACAACTAAAAATGAACACTACGAGGAAGAGTCATATATAACGTAATTATTTTCATAGGTTAATTTTTGTTTTTTGTTTGCTAATTCAAAGTTTCAGTTTTCATGTTAGATTCCATTATGTTTTATAATATATTCAAACTCGAAAGCAAAAATTCAATCAAGTTCCTTTCAGGAAATTATTGCTCAGCAATCAGCATGTATCGTAAGCTATCTGCCTTGTATTAAAAATTATTTAGTAACTTTTTATGATATATTATTGAATCTCCATTTTATTATGCCTTTTGGGGTGTTAGAGAGACATTAAAATATTGAATTTTTTAATGGAATTATTGTTGATTTTGCCATTTTTTACCAAAATCTTTTGAAAATGCCATTTTTGCAAAAATCTTATGGATTTGCCATTTTCTAACACTTAAAAATGTACGTATTTCGGATTTTTTTTGGTAAAAATACGTAGTTTATACAAAATATTAAACCCTAAGAACAACCACAACCGACTAAACCCAAACATAACGACTAAAACGCATGTTTCCGTAGTCTGAAAAAGGGTAAAATCCATAAACTATTCAAAAAATGGCAAAATCCACAAATGTCATCCCAAAAAATGGCAAATCCGTAATTGATTTTTTTTAAATTAATCAACACAACAAAAAGAGAGAAAATTATACACATAGCACATGAGGTTCTTGAAAATTTTTCCACAATTAATTTATCAATCTAAAAAGTAAAAAAAGAAAAAGCATTTGCATGGGAAGCCAATTATAAATCTTATACATCTCAAGCTTGGGATTCAAGAAAGTTGCAAAATTAACTCTAAACTGACAAAATAAGCAAAATATTTTTCAAAGGTTTTTGTTTTAAAATGTTTTTTTTTTCAAATTATATATTACTAACTTAGCCGTAGAACCCTGTTTGGCTCCAAATCGCGTCTCGAACGCGCCTTAATTCTCGTCCTTTGAGAGTTCTTCCAATTCCTTCAAACACAGAGCCCCCGCCACCAGATTTTCTGCTCCGCCGCTTTTGGCTCTGCGCAAGATACTCATGCGGCGGCATCATCATCCTGGAATCTTCCTCCTCCTCTTCCTCCGACTCGTGTATCGACTCAACCGAGTTGACTCTGTAAATCTTACTCCAATCCGGCACGTTCACCGGCGCCGACGACGCCAACTGCCTCTCAACTCTTCCTCCTCCCCCTCCACCGCCTCCTCCTTCTCCTCCGCCACGTATCTGGTGCACGATCCTCGGCGAAGATGACGCGTCCTCAAACGCCAGCGACAAACCACCACCCACGCGCCCATTCCTCACCACAGCATCGCGTGTGTTCCACGCGCCGTGAGATTCCAGCATCTCCGGGCTGTGATCGACGGCATGTGACCAGATGTCCTCCTCCGTGAGCTCTGATTCGTCGGTGACGGAGTTTCCGTTACTGTCACCGTAACTGTAGCTGCTTCCTAGATACCTCTCGCTCTGGCTCGTTGTCAGCTTTCGACCTCTTGCCATTGAAACTTCTTTTAATCTCCACAAATTAATCGTTTAGTTAAATCACTTTTAGATTATTATTATCTTAAACAACATTCAGAGATTAAGTAATTAGAGATTTCGCTATAAGTTTTAACGAAGCGAAATGGACGACTATATATAGCATCTTCGTAAGCAGAAGAGTCCAAAAGAATGTGAAATGACTAATAAATCTCACCTATACCACTATATTATCAGTTTCTTACAAAAATAACCCATAAGATATCTTCCTAAGTAATAAACCCTAATTTTTAGTTTCAAAAATCTAGCGGTCCTTGTTTGATAGAGTTTCTTTCCACCGTTGGATTTAATGTACATAACCAACTTTTGGATGGAAAAAGTTTGCACGAAAGGGTAGTACGTAATTTCGTGAATGTGTTTAATATTCTGCCATCTAATAAGCGCAAACGAATTTTGAATTTAGACCATCTCTTTTGTCTTTCGTCAAATCAAGTAAGAATCTTTGTGATCTCATATCTGGAATCTGAATAGTAGAGGGATCGGTTTAGAAAAAAATAAAATAAGGAGGTGGTAAATGTAAATATTTGAGGGTTTGATTAATGTGGATAATAAATCATAGAGTTCCCACACGTAACAGTTAACAGATAAACAATTTGGATACGCTGTAATAAGACGAGACATGCCACGTGACGCGCTACCGAGAGGCGCGTGTGAATCACTCGAGGATTCTCTCTTTGTTTTTTTTTTTTGGTTAATAATTTAAGTCTATGGAAACACTTATTGTCAACTTGCCAAATTGGGGGAAAAAGTTGCAAAGTTTGGATCGCTTGTTTTGGTAAGAAAAAATTGTTCACGAGAAATTTTTTCTTTTTCACAATAAGTTTTGTTGCAAGATCAAAAGTTTAGCCAAATTGTTTCTGTGCAACTAAGTTTGCAATAAGATGATACCAATTTATGGGTTTGTAGTAGTGTCATCATCGTATCGTAATCTATATATCCATATGTTGTAGAAAATAAATAAAATGTATTCCTATTTATGTTGATGTTTACATTACGTTAAAAAAAAAATCTAAATCACTAATTTTTTTAAAATATAAATAACTAATTTTTTCTAATAATTCAATGTTTTAATTGCATTTCGCCATTTAATTGTGGTGATCACAACTACAATATACGATACATGGCCAGACTTATAACAAAGTTTTTAAGTAGTGCTAGAAAAGATTTTTGTAATGGTGGTGGAGTGCGGTTAAAATTGTTAAACTAAAAATAGTAAAAAGTAATTGTTAAAGGTATATCTGTTTTGGTTTAACAAAGAGTATAAACTTTGGTCAAGTTCAAGGGAATCATATATCAGTGTTTAAATCCAAAGTGGAACCCAAAAGAACTCAAGTATATTTCACACTAAAACCATTAATTAACTGCTTTGTTGATTGTTAATCAAATGGTGTCGCTTTTCATTCAATAATAACTTTTAATTGATAATTAAAAGTAGGTTTTCCACTTGACACTTGTGACGAACTTAGTACAAAGAAAGATATGGACCCCACTGTGTCCACATTGAACGGCTGAGAATGAGAGACAGAAGAGTATCATACATACTTCGTAAACATAGCAGCTACATTTTGTTTAAAACAATTACACATCTTATTTTTCGTTTTTTCCCTATTTTGAACCAATATTTTGAAAATAATTTAAGAGCAGCAAAGTAGTTCATCTTTAAAAAATTAAAACTTTCATTTTTTGTAAATCTAGTTAGAATATAGAATATTAAAAATAAAAGAAAAAATCCCTTAACTAAATTTCCGTTTTATGCTTATTCTTATACGTATGTAAATTCGAGTAATTTTTTCATATGTATTTATCAGTTCAATAGAATGACGAAATAGAAGTATCAGAATTCTTCATGCCATGTTTGCCGTAAACAAATACTCTTTCAATTATGAATAAATCGATAATTAGATATACAAAAAAACTTTTTGTCTACTTTACTCAATTTAGATAATATGAATAAACATATGAGAACACATTTTTAGTGTTTGATTTATCCACGTTAGTTAGATTAACATGTGAGAAAAGATAATCAAATATTATGTTATAAATAAAATATTATGTTATAAATAAAATAAAAATATTATGTTATACATTGAAAGAATATTCTTAAGTTTGTAAATCCATCACAGTCACATATATGATTATACTATAGATGAGTCATGATTGGTTGCATAAAAATATTCCACTCAATAATGCTTAAGAGAAAAAAGAAAAAAAAAAACTAAAACTAAAACATATATAAGTAGAAATACACAAAAATAGTGAAAAGATGATACAATAAAAAGGAAAAATCACTGGAAATATCGATATAACTATACTGTACGTCTAAATCAATGTAGGGATAACAATTTTAATTTGACGAGATTATTGGTATATAATAAGTCAGGTAGTTGTCTTTTTGAGAGACGAACAAGTCATTGTGTTTGTTCTCATTCACTACCCCACAATAGACCCCTACCACCTCTAGCTAGGGCAATTGTACCTTACTGTATTTATATTAATCTACATACATTAAATATTTGTATACGCTATTTATCAATTTTTTGTCACGATATCGTACAAATGATCCAATCCTATGCAAGAAAAGATTTACATCTATTTGTTCTATGTGAAATGCACCAAACAATTGAATCCATCAGTCTTCAGATCCTATGCATGTCTATCGTGAGTAACCTCGAGGAGTTCTGGTATATCATAAGATTAGATATATTTAAAGTTTTTCTGACAATGGATATGAAACTTTCTCATGTGGGATATCTAATTTTTAAGTTCAATTCTTAGAAATGTAGCTAGAGAGATTACAAATCTTCTGAACCGGCAGAAGCGGGACAAAGCTAGATAATTCTAATTTTTAATTTAGTATTCAATTGAGAAATGGAATTTTTGGAGTTGGAAAATATAAAGAGAAATAACATGATTGGCCATGTGCAAAGCCGTAACGCTGGCCATAAATTGGATCTCTAGATTCCATGGATCATTAGCAACCAAAAAATAAAATAGACAAATATGATATTTATTAAATATATTTTATATAGAACCAAACAAAACAAGTGACAAAGAAAAAAAAAACTAAAACAAAATTTATATAAAAAACACTATATATGTATATATGCGATGCAGAGTTCACAATTAATAGCAACAAAACTAAAAAGACATCCAAGAGAGGTTGACATTGATGATATGTCCTTTGTTTCTAACTGACAAATGCTTGTTTTATATTAAAATGACAAATTTTTATCACAATGTTTGATTCATGTTGCACTACTTTTCTAAAAACTAAAGATGCAATGAATTCTTTTAAAAATATTTTCTCTAAAGATGCAATAATTAAAGGCGTAAGGTAAATTTATACATGTAACTAGGCATGTCAATCGGACTAGCCCGGCCCGGCCCGGCCCGAAGCCCGCAAAACCCGTACATATTTGAGCCCGGCCCGTAAAAATTCCGAGCCTATATTTTAAAGCCCGGCCCGGCCCTAACAGGGCTACAGAGCTTTTCCGGGCTCTTTTGGGCTTTTCTTCCGACAACAAAAAACAAACTTATAATTTATAATATCTCTTAAAAAAAATCTATATATGAAACGAGTCAATCAAAATTTAAACCACTAACGCTAATTTAGTTTTTTAAAAAGAGAGTTAAAATCAAATAAATAATTCAAATAAATTGTTTAAACTTATACTAGATAAAATATAATATCAAAATAATTCAAATTAGGTAGTAGAGCTAATATTTGCTTTTTCGATTTATAGTAATACATAACGAAAAAACTATGTTTAGGGTTTTCAACTCTATCAAAATTTCTTTTTACAACAAATCTTACAATTAAACGAAAATATTAACAAAAAAAAAGATCAAAATATTTTTTAAAGGGCTTTTCGGGCTAGCCCGAGTCCGGTCGGGCTAAGCCCAAAGAACCCTTTAGCCCGAACGGGCTTAGCCCGAAAGGCCCGATTTTTTCTGGACATATATTTTGAAGTCCGAGCCCTCTGTTTTTCAGGACTGGGCCGGGCTAGCCCGCGGGCTTTGGCCCTAATTGACATGTCTACATGTAACCATGTCCCAAAAATCATGGTAACACTTGACCTAATGATTTGTCTAAAGATACAAATGTTTCTTTACTTTATATTTGAGGTTCAAATTCCAAACCGTGAAAAGTTGTTGCAAATGGTCGTCTGCGTAGGTTCCCACACTAGAGCAAAATCATATCAAATCGCATATGTTGCCCCGTTAATACTTCTATGATGAATTTATGTAATGCGGATTAGTTCCAATTGTTGCCAATTGGTAATAACTATTTTTTGGGATTGATAAGTTATTTTTTCGTTACACTGGTTACAATCTAACGGATTTGATGTAACTATATTGGTTGGTACATGTAGATAATACTTTTCATTAATCATTAAAAAATTACGCTTGTTGTAACTTGTAAGAAAAAAAAATTCATCTCCTCATACTTTTTTTTTTTTTTTGGTGTAATCCTCATACTTTTCTTGCAAGACCATTAGTGTTGTGTTAAACATTATCTTCATCAGACACAAACTCAAATCTCCCAAAATCAATCTTATTGTCTTCAGCTTCCATAGATCTGGCCATCTTTATCAAACCTTCACCTTGTCTCAACCTCTTATCCTCAATTCCTCCTACTTCTCTCGCCGTCTCCAAACACTTCTCTAACTCAACCACAAACAAATTCATCTCCTCATACTTTTCTTGCAAGGCAAGTTTTGCATCCATGAACTTAACCCTAACCCTTTCCTCCCTCCACATCTCAGCCATATGTAACATGTGCCTCTCCTCCTCTGTTTCGTCCCACATCCTCCTAGTATTCACCTTCAATTCATTGATCCTCGTCACCAGTTCCTCGCACACCTTCTCCATTGTGTCTCTTTCTCTTCTCAACCGATTCACTGATGATTCCCTGTCCAAAATCTTCTTCTTTAACCTAGAATTCTCAGCTTTAACTCTTTTCATTTCTTCACTCTTTTTGCTTAACTTTTCTTTCAAGTAATCAACAAATGGATCACTGGTTTCTTCTCTTTCATTTCTTTGATGTCTGGAGAAACATTTAATATTTTCCTCTGACCCAAACTTTTCAGCCTCAAGCTCTCTGATTCTCGATTGAGCCTTCCATAACTCCGCTTGAAGTCGAGGAACGAGGCTAATGTCTAAAAACTCGTCTTCTTGAAACTTCTCACAAGGTTCAACGGAGTAATACGTTCGGAGAGATCCCAAGTCCCACTTCGTTATGCTCTCCATCTGAAATATTTCGTGTTAGATATTCGAATTAATTAACCAAGAGAAATGTCAGAAACCAAACCAAATGATCACAAACCTGATAGATAAAGCGTTCTGCCAAGGAACCTTGACCTTGATCAGAAGAAGGCTTTTGATTGAGGTTGTCGAGAGAGATTACGACCAAACAATGGTGGCCGTTGTTGTTTTCTTCGGTGGGTGGAATATGCGACGGATGAGATGTGTTCTTTCTGGTGATGAAGAGAGAGTGGATCCTTAACGTTGGTAATGCGAGAGAAGAAAACTTTCATAAGTGGCACGATGAAAAATTAAGATTTAACCATTTTATGGGGACATATTAATCGAATACATCTACATTGAATCATAATGTATAGTATTAAGAAAGAAATTTCGAAACCATCTAAGACAATGATTTTGTATCAGATTTGGTCTCTTTACCGCATCTGTGTAGTTTAAAGCACAATAAGTTATGAACTTTTTCCATTTTAATAATCAGATAATTTTGGATATATTGAATAAAACAAGTATTTAACAGATATCTTACTATAATTAATATGTCATTTTAGTAATTGTTTTTGCACCAGTTGTTTTCCTATATATTATACTACTATAGTATACAAGATGAGATGGTCCAAACTATTTGCCACAATCAAAAATATTTTCTTCCTAAGATAGAATTTTACCAATTAAACATTTTTGTTTTAATGGTAGATGACTTGCTTGACCTTCGCATTGTTGTTAATTGATTAGAATATTCGAGTAGTAGTAACTAGTAATTGAGCCTAAACCAAAGAAATTAGGCATTTGAATTAGCACATTTGCAGAACCAACAAACTTAGAAAGCTTGAAAATAAGTGTCAAAGAGCAATAACAGTTAAAGAACCATTCAACAACAAAACTAAAACCAGAGAGGGACAATAGCAAAGCAGAAGCCACAAAATAAATCAAAGTTGCAATAACCTTAAACATGTCTTTAAGAAAGCTGGCGCCGCTTGTAACGCACCATCACATTGCCTTTAACACCAACCACCATAGCGTTCCAGTCGATCTCAGGGAACGGTGAAACCAACTCAAGCTCAAAGTTCCTCAACAAATGACTCCATATGGCTTTGATCTGCAGGTAAGCAAACGGCTCTCCAAGGCACCCGTGCCTACCTCCTCCGAATGAAATGTATGAGAATGCTCCTGCGGCTTTGTCCTCTTCTCTTCCGGGGGAGTATCTTTCTGGGTCGTAGGTGTCTGGGTCTTTGAAGATGTGCGGTAAGCGGTTGGCAAATGCGGGAGAGGTTGCAACGATGTGACCCTTTGGGATATCATAAGTTTTTCCATCCCGAGCTGTCACACTGAAATCACTGTGTGAGGCTCTCATGAGCATGATCAATGGAGGGTGAAGCCTCAAAGCTTCCTTTATGCAGCGGTAGAGAACATCCATCTCGGATAAGATATCATGATCGATCTTGTCTCCGTGTTTCGCAATCAGGTTCTTCTGCTCATCAAGAGCAGCTGAGAAGTATTCTTTGTATCTCATCAGATAAGCACCGGTCCAGGTGGAAGTGATAGAGCTCGTGTGTTGTCCTGCAAACAGAGCAGCAATGAGCAAACCAGTGACTTCAGATTCGGTTGTCTGTCTACCGTCTTTGTACTTTGATTCGATGAAACACTGCAACATGTCGTTCTCTGATTTTCCAGAGCGTTTTCTCGACCCAATGATTTTTGAGAAAATCTCAGCAAGCTTTTCTCGGGCACGGTCACGACGGCGGTGAGCTGGAATTGGGAGATATGGGAAGAGAACACTGATGGGAAGCATTCCATTGTCCAGGTCATGGAACAAAGCAGAGACATCATCAAAAAGCTGGTCACGAACTTCTCGACCAAGTAAACATCTACTTGCAGTCAAGATGATAAGACGCTCTAGCTCAACCTTGAGATCAACTTCACCACTCTCACCCCATTTTGAGAAGTAATCCTGCCAAGAACAAGGACAAGTATTTATAAATGAAACTACCAAAAAAAACACACACCACCTACTCAGTGGAAGATTATAGCAGAGAATCAAGTCCTCCGTTAAAGATGAAACCGAGTATATGTTTTATTTCAGTATAAGGAAGCAGAGGCATGAAAGGTGAACCTAAACTCATATACTCACTCATACATCATAAGTGCAAGCTAAAAAATCCAAATTTCTTTACCTCAGCTTCAGTAACCATCATATCAACATAGCCCTTCAACTTGGTGACTCTGAGTGCCTCAGTGAAGAACCGAAACTGCTCCTGACGAACAGAATAATCGACATCGAAAACAACTCCAGGACCAAAAGTAGGCACATTGAATTGATACACTTCCTGCTGACTAAGATCAGACTCAGAAGCTTTGAAAAAATGAGCAGAGACTTCAGGACCAATAAGAAAAGTAATCTTTTTGTGAAGAAGATTGACAGTAAACACACTTCCAAGCTTAGGGTATTCCTCTCTAAGCATAACAATAGGTCCTTTCAAGAATTTGATAAGACTTCCAATCAAAGGAGGCCAAGCTTTAAGAGTAGGAGGAAGACGCTTCTTCTTGGAATCAGAAGTGAAGAAGGAGAAGATGAGTTTGGCTATAACAAGTGTAGCCACTATAACCAAACCCGTCTTCAACAATTTGTTCTCCGAATCCAATTCCATTGTTTAAACTGTAAAAATCCATTAAAAAAAAGCCAAAATCACACACAAAGACGCAAAGTTTAGAAATTTGAATCACGATGCGTAGTTAGATTCAGATCCAGATTGATTCAGATTGAATCGTGAGTGAGTGATCTAATCTTAGGTTAAGAGTTTCTACGATAACGGCTAGTGAAGATGGATAAAAAAAAACAGAGAAACCAGAGGATAAGCGTAAAAGCACACTGTGATGATTGTGTTAAAGAGGAGAATCGAAGAAGCTTACTTTGGAGGAGGAAGCAATTGATTGATACGATGAGAGACGGCGCGGGGAGGAAGAAGAAGAAGAAGAAGACAATACGGCTCTCTGGAGAAGATTTGCTCTCACGATGGAGAAGAAATCGTCGAAGCTGAAGAAGACTGAAGCTGATTTCTCTCACCTGAATTGCTCTTTTTACTCTTTACTTTTTTTCTTAAAATAAAATTCAGCTGTAAAAAACACATGTGGCCTTTTAAAAAAAAAAATAAAAAAAATGACAAAAAGTAAAACCAACGGCGAGCGATTATGGTATATATAATTCGTGTTTAAATTCAAAATAGTTCACTTTTGAAGGTAAATATATGGATTCATTCCACTTCGAACAAAATCCATGTGTATGTGGATTTTTAAGTTTCGAAACAAGTCTTTTATCCAAAGTAGTTTGCGGGAAACTCTTACCAAATAAATAGCCTATACATCCCAAAGAGAACTCAGATTTGATCATGCCAATTATTTATTATAAAAATAAGGTTGGATAGGTTTTGTTTAATGCCTTAGACGACGACGGAGAAAACAAAGTAACTCAACATTTTTTTATTATATTACAGAAAGAACAAAGTGACCGAGTCGTAGTGAGCTCGTGGTCACAACACATGCGATCGAGTATTTTAAAACGCACCCGTTTTTTGGTTCTTAGTGCATAAACTATAATAATTGTGTTTGTCGAGGAACCACTAGTAATCTTTTTAGATAACATCTATGTTTACGCACACGGGATTCTTACAAAATTAACTAGTTTTCCCAGCATTTATTAGGTAACAAAACAAAACGACCAACGGCAAGATTTAATTAAGCAAAACAATAATAAAAAGTCGTCAAATCCATGGACGATTTTATATTTCCATAACGTTTTCAAAATGAATCATTCTAGTCTTTCTTACCTACCTTTCTCATCAATAATAATCAATGTTTACGTTAATTCTGACAATTATTTTCATATTTGGTAAATGTTCTATTAATATTACTAACTAATTACACATTCTAGAAATTATTGGACTTAACTTTTTCAACGTTCCATGCTAATTTATCTAAAACGGTATTCAGTCGAATATTTTTTCCGTTTTCAACATATATAAAATAATAGTTTTTTTCTCAGTTAGTGTCTCACAAGTCACAAGTCACAACTCAGATTTCGACACTTTCTTAGCTGTGACTGGAGAAGTATTGGTATTATTATTCAAGATGGTTAAGATATATATACTCTAGATGTGAAATTCGATCGATGACTAAATCATCATTCCTCAGGATAATGGAACCGTGTCGAAATATATCCATTTATAAACTATATTTTATGTGATGAATTTGCTATCAATTAATTGTGAAATTTCTTTCATTATTGAAAACTTTTTTTTCCTCTTTTTATTCAAATGTGAACACTCTTTGGGCTTTGTTTCCTCTGCTCTGCAATTCTCTCCCTTCACGCCCAACAGTTTCTGATTCTGTCTCTAGGGCTTGTTTTAATTTAAGGCCCAATTATCATCTTGGGCCTTGTTCCGTTTTGGATTATCATATTGAAACTTTTCAACAAATGTAGAAATTTCTCGTATTCTCCACTAAATTTTCCATTGAATCTCTGAACTGATCCGTCGGATTTCGAGACTCTGGTTTAAAAACATAGATAGTTAACACGTAAATTATTTCTACTACATTTGACAACATCAAACCGGGAAACATTTTTGTTAAATTATATTAAATGATCTTTACAAACTCCAAGATAATTGTGATACAAAAATAAGTTTTTTTGTTTGACACTAGATATTTTTAGCTACACAAAACGTTACAGTCAAATTTGGTCCGCACATACAGACTAGTTTGTGTTCCAACGATTAGACTTGAATCACTTAAATCTAAAACTATACTTTCTCCATATATTTGCGGCTAGTTTTTACATTTTAATGGCTTAACAAATAACAAATTAACATAAAGAAACCACAAAAAAATCGATTAACGTAGTACCAGATATTAATCGGCCTAGACACAACCACTTATCGGACTGGTTATGACAATTGACAAGACATGTTTTTGGTTTTATACCAAGACATGTTTATTAGTCAATTGGTATTTTTTATATCGCACCGGTACCAAGATGTGTAGATTAATCTTATTAATTAGTTCATTTTTTGTTAAAGTTATCTTATTAGTTCATGATTCTTGAAAATCCTTTTCTTGTAAAAATATGTTCATATGGAGGAGGCATATCATATATTTGTTTATCAATGTGTGTTTTCAATTTATAAATTCGATTTTATATTCACTGCCAATTAGTTTAAATATATAAGTTTGGTAATCTGAAAAAAAAAAGTTTGGTAATCTGTTTTTTTTTTTCCTTTTTGATAAATAGTTTGGTAATCTAACGTCATACGATAAGCTTGTTTCATGCATGCATATATCTAATATATATTGATACGCTAAAACAAATTTTAGGATCACAAAAAAAAGATATGGGAATATGCAAGATAAGGAGATCACATGGACCGTCAATTAAAAATCGATAAATTTCAGTGGAATTAATTTAATGACAATAATCACGGATTACGATTGATGTATCCTACCCCCCAACATTCGGATATATATACAGAGAATTCAGAAAAGTACTTGAAATGCTGTAAAAAAAAAAAAAAAAAGTACTTGAATATATATAGTTAGGCGAAAAATAGCTGTCATGGTGTCGCTCTTATCAATTAACCCTTACAAAAAGATTCGGTTGTATCAAAATTAACATTGGTGTTAGTTAATCTATTTAGCTTAATATAAACACTAGTATTAAACGCAAATTCTTACGCATATGCTTTTCAAGTTACGAGAAGGAACAAAAAAAAAGAGTTTAACAAAAGGAGCTCCCACTAACATTTTTGAATATTCGATTATAATAAAAATTAATACTAGTAAGCTTTCCTTTTCGTAGAGTAGGGTATGAAATAAATAAAATAAATCGCAAATCTCAAGAAATCGTTATATTCATCAAAATATGTGTAATATGCATAATCTAATCGTTAATGTTGTTTAATATTTATAGATACTATGTAATCCAATATAATATCCAGTAGTGTGATACGTACACTAAACTATTATATCTTTGTGTAACTTCTATCAATTTTATATGTTGATATTTGATTTTAGATTTAGGGATTTATACTTTGACTGAGCCGATTCTTACCAAACTAACTAGACCTAAAATACTATCCCACGAGATTCTCGAGTTATAGTCTTATATATAGACATCACGCGTAAGGTGGTCTACAATCATTTACCACGAGATTCTCGAATTGTAGAATTGTTTTACCCTAATTTCCCGCAAGAATTTCAACTTCTATGCTGATACATCAGACGCGTTGACATGATAACACAATATATGTTCACATCCACTTAGACATGTGTTTATGTAGTATCATGCTCGAACGGTTATCACATGTTGCTGAAATTAATTTAGGAAACTTTGTTTGTCCTTTATGAAAAATCTATATTTCTTATATAGTACATTATAATATCAGGTGTATGCTGTTCACCAGAATCCAGCCTTCTTAATTTCGATGAATTGTAGATATGTTTGTTTAATGCGTTATAAGAAAACAATAATTTGTTTTTTTATCAAGATTTTGGAGAAAATATATTTGAAGTTAAAATGTCTGAATGCCCCATTTTATGCATTCTTGTGGCTCTCACAACTTCCCGTCGTAGGAACAAAGGTTCAAAATTAAAATGTATATATTAGAAACATTTTATGGACTTCAAAAATTAAAAAAAAGGGAAAAACTTATGGACCAATTTATAAGATAGTAAATCTGAATCATAAGATCATTGTCTCTTCTTAATTACGAAAATTTGTTGAGATATTTATTTAATGCGTAGTAAAAGATAATGGGTGTGACTGGTAAAAAGTGGAAGAAATGAGATGAAAAATAAAAGAAAAAAGAGAAGAAAATAAAAGCAAAAAAAACACAAGAATTTTTTCTCTCATATATTTGAAGTGGGATGAATTCTACCTTTTCGCGTTGTTTTTTGAAAAATTGGGAAGAAAACAAAATCAACTGCTTTTCATTGACTAGTTACATTTAAGTACAACACAGAAGAATTATTTTTCTTCTATGAAAGAGTATCAGTCAGACCCAATACATCCTCTTATCAAGATTTGGAATAAAATAATATCCGAAGTTAAATGTTTGGATGGCCCATTTTGGGCACCCTAGTATGATCAAGATAATGTCTTTTCATAAACCACAGTTTTGGTTATTTTTGTCGAAATTTTTAAAAATTTATACTCATCATAAAAAAAAATCGTGGAATGTAGTTTAAATCATAGCGAAAGACTTTTCTTGGTAAAAAGAGGTTAGCCTAGCTAGTTTCTTGTAGTCTTTTTCCACGTCTACGATTACACTGTTTACTTAAATATCTCATACAAAATTATTTGCTAAATTGTCTTAAAACTTGGCCGGAGTGTTTGCGTGCTTAGAGCATGAATATTGGTTGAAATGTTGAGTATCTTAGATAAATCTTAGAATTAAAGTTGATTAAAAATAATCAAACCAACATCTTAAAGCTAAGATTTGTATCTAAGTTAAGATGTTTTTCTTAACTTAAGATGTTGCAAGGTGTCACATTATGATTGGTTAAAAATCAAACAAAAGAAGAATTTTTTTTTTGTATTTTATGTTATTTATGTTATAAATTGTATCTCATGTATGTTTTAATTTTTTTAATTTGCAACAATTATTAAATTTTCTATAATTATAAATTTTATTTTTATATAATATTATTTTTTTGTAAGAACCACATGTTAAGAACCTACCATTAATCACACAAAAATCTTAACCCAAAAACACTATCTTTTACCTATCACTTTTACAAATATATTACTTAAATATTTTTAAAATTTATTTCTAAGATACTACCAATAATCATGCTCTTAGTTGCTTAAATACTTATCGTTTATGAACTGTTGAACTCTAGAATACGGCTCCATTGACTCTGACAACTTCAGATTTTTCCATTTTTTCTCGTTAGGAAAATACATTTCTATTCCGATGGAGGCAAGTTTAGTGCGGTTTCACATTTGATCAAAACAAATGTTAACAATCTGATAAGCGTCATGATGAGCACTCCAATTTAAGATTGTATATTGAAAATCAAGCATAACAATTCCATGGTCATTATTACACATATATAGTACAGTAATATATATATATATATAAGCAATTATGTATATAAAAATTTCTGATCAAAAATATAAGCAATTATATATGTTTTACGGTCTGCGTCGCTTTCTCTCTTACTCACACTCACACAAATATGTCAATGTCATTTTCATTTAATAATTTTCCCAACAACCATGGCCCGAGGGAATTTGTGTTCATATTAAGAGCCTATAACACTGGTCCATTCAATATATATCTTTGACACAAACAAAAAAAAAAAACATGTATAAGATTTGGGGTTACACACTTACGTCAATACATGGTACAAACATCATATCTTAATTAAGACTTCAAAACTAGAAAACAGGTACAAACTCATAATTCACAGTTTATACACCTACCTGCTTGTATATTGTGTTTGCACCTGTAATCCAAAGTGCACAAATAAACTTAATAATTGTAATCTTTAATTAATTATGACTAAAGAATAAAAAGATTAAACTATACGTAAATATATAAGGGATTCTTTTTAAAAACGCAGTTATTAAATATGACTTGTAAAAGTTCTTAGAGAATCAACATTACTTGAAGTAAACTTATAACACGAAGGTATTATTAGTCTATACTGCATATTCGTTGGTCAACTAATTACCGCGATTATTCTGATTTCTTAAATACCTTGACGATTTCTTATTCTGAAAATGACTTGTCAAATATTCCACATAATAATTGTATATCTAAACCTATGACATTTAATGTTATTATTAAACAAAATTATAAAAACATACATTCAGACCTACACAACGAATCCGTGTGGATTAGCTGTGATTTAAATGCTAATCAACGTAATTTTACTGCCGCGTTTGCGACTCAATGGTCAACGTAGTTTGACCTGCCAATCAAAGTTTTTTTTTTTTTTTTTTTTTTTTTTTTTATTTTTTTATTTTTTTTTTTTTCTGCCAATCAAAGTTGTTTTGTGAATTTTAAAGCACGAGTTTGGTATGTCCAACATGGCACTTTTTGTACGTCACATCTTCTTTAAACATGATTTTTCTTTTTTCTTCTTCTTCTCTACGTTAAATAATGCTGCAAATTATTTATATCATCTTTTATAATTAATAAACTATGATTTAATGCATAAGCATATACCCATCATCATTATTGATTCGTTTGTAAAATCCAACATACCAAGAGTTGTCAATTTCCTCTTTTGACATGCATGTTTCAGTTCCGATCTTGTAGTTGGAGTTGTTATTTCTTTTTAGATATGTATATCTATATATATATTTTTAGATCACAATTAGCAAATAAATCCTGAAGTTGAGATGTATTTACAATGACATGCCATTAGCATTAATTATTTAGATTTGTTTTATTTAAGTAAAGATTTTTAATTGAAATTCATTTCTCATATATTTAGCAAAAGTCTCTACAAAATCTTTCCTTATCTATTTAAGTAAAGATTTTGAAATCAAATATGTTCTCAACAATTTACCAAAAATCTCTACACAATCTTTTTAAAAATCTCGACTTAGTTAACTTCTGATTTTTATCTGCAAAAAAAAAAATTAATTGTAACGAGTGGTGTAAAAATCGGGAATGTTGATACTACAATTTCTTCTACTTCTTTTTTTTCATATAATGAAAATTATTTTTTAGGATATTTTCTTAAAACCTCTAAACAAAACAAAGGGTTTCAAAAGATAGCTTCTCTTTTGGCGGGTCGACCCGCAAATCCGCAACTCTCTACGGGCTTATCCGCATGAACCTGCGACCCGTAGTGGATAAAAATATTATTAAAAAAAATAACAAATGATGTTTAATTTTACGGGACGGGGTTATATGGTGCAACGGGTTTAGATCAATATTAATATTAAACAATATACTATGGATGAAATCCTAGAATTAAAAATCAAAATTTAATTATAAAATCAGAAACACTAAACAAAATAAACAATATTAACAAAACAAATACAACTTAAAATTTTGCAAAATAATTTTTTAGTTATAAAAAAATCGACCCGCGGTGTAAAATCTAGATTTGGAAATTTAAGAAAGAAAAATATTTTTTTTAAATAATAGCTCCGCGGTGTACCGCAAGAAAAATCTTTCTCCTAAACTGAGGCAAGAAGAAGAAGAAAGCCAAATGTCGTTTAAGTGTATATATAGATATACCATTTAAACCTAAAACACAATTAATATACTCAAAACTATTAATATAGATATATGGATGATACATTTATAAAATAGGTCGAAATATTATATTATACTCTCTATTAATAAACAAAACTAATTATATTTAGATTTTTTAAAAAAAAATTATAGCCCCGCGGTGTACCGTGGGTTCAAATCTAGTTGGATAAAATATGGGATACAAATTGCAAGTTACGTGCTGCGGAAACCATATCCACATACTAATCTTTGTAATGACCCGAATCTAATATTGGTAGTCTATATTTTTTCTCGATCTCATCCATATTCGGTCTTCAATTATATTTTTGAAAATCGTGTTCCTTTACATAAGGAAAATTTATAATTCGATAAAGAGTTCAACGTCTCAAAAAATCAATTTTTCTATATTATAGTAATTTATAAATCAATTATTTACCCTTTTCAAATTTAAATTAACAGGAATTATTATTGTTATTTTTATTACAAGCTTGATATTTTGGTGTACGTATGCATTCTGTAGCTAATCGGCTAATCCTGTAAGAAAATTAGTTGAGAACGTATATTCTTTTCTTCAAAATATTAAATATAGCCATGTGATCATCGTAGACGAGTGACTCGTTGTTTTTCATTATTGCCACGATGCAACTGCCTTATTTTCCAACGTATCTTAACTGTAAGCATTTGCACGAATTTAATACCATATCTTCAAAATCTTCATTTTCGTTTAGAGCATCTCCAATGGTTCAATTTTTGGGTTCTCTCAATGGTTTCTCTCAGAAAATTTGTAAAAAAATAATTCAGAAACAATTTTAATGGAGAGAGCTGTCTCTCTTGTGCTCTCTTGTGAGAAACTTTAGATGAGATGAGAGACGTGTACGTGTCACGTTTTAATTGGGCGTTTTATTTGACAAAACTGAAAAGAAAAAAAATGCGTCGAAAAAAACCTTCGTTTTCTCTCGATACGCTCTCTCTTTCTTTCTCTCTAGCGAAACAAAATCAAACGATGGCGAAGGTGACGGCGACGGAGCCGGAATTTTGCTCCGAAGATTGAGGTTCAATTGAAGCAGTCGATATCAAGGTCGAGCAGTGGTTGGGCCGATTTCGTCATTTGCAGAGCCGGTGGTCACGATCGCCGGTGAAAGATGAATCAAATCAGAGAATCAATGACGAAGCTCGTAATTGGTAAGAATCTACTTCTTTTATGAAGTTTATCATGATTTAATTTGGGGAATTTGATGTTCGTTTTAAGGTTTTTGTTCTAAGCATCGATAAGTGGTTTTCTAAATACATTGGACGTTATGTGTTTGTTATTTGGTATGATTGAAGTGGATGAGTCGTTGAATGTTTGATTTAGGGTTCATAGTTTCTGAATCTCAATCTCTCTTGCTTCTCCGGTGCTCTCTTCTTCCACATGGATTTATGTTCTCTCTCGCCAGGAATCTCTGCTTCAGTTTATTCTCAACACATAAGGTAGAAACTTGTTCTAAAATGGGTTATTTGGTGTTTCTCTGTGTTGTGTAACTGATTTTGTGCTCATAGACGATTTTTAATATGTTAGCTTGTGTTTGTTATTTGGCATGATTGAAGTGGGAACTCGGGATAACAATCAGCTTGTGTTTGTAGGAACCGGGTACTTGAGTGGCTGTTTTGCTTTGATGGTTGGAGCTGAGGGATGCATTGTTGGTGTGGATCATATCGAAAATCGAAAAGAGTGTTGCTGCTTCCTTACTTAAGAAGGGATCTCTCTCCTTGTGAGTACTCGCTTTCTCTTGTGAGTTCCTTGCCTAGCAAAATCATATCTTTTACTCGTTTTCATCTTTTGGTAGATGAAAAAAAGGTTGGCAAGAGTTTGCACCATATGATGCAATACACGTAGGATTTATTAAGTTATATCATTAGAACTAAGAATCATTAAGCTCAAATTTTTGTTGGTTGTGATTTGCAGTTTTGAATTTTGATAATGTGGAGGAGTCAGTGTCCTCTTCAGAGCATGTACGATGCAGAGAATAGGAAAAAAGAGACAAACTGGTTGTGATTTGCAGTTTTCATGTGTAATGATGCTTGGGATGAGTTTGAGGACCAATAAACAGAGAAAAACACATAGGGTGGACCTGAGATTCTCCAAAACGTGAAGAGGGTGAATGATTTGCAGTCTGCATATTTTTGAATGATTGTACACCCTCCTTTTCTCTATATATACAACACTTCTTCTTGTTATTGTTATATCAAAACACAACATTTCTTGTAGATCTATCTTGTATAGGCTAAGTAGGAGACAAGACACTCAAATCAAAATATGTGTAGATCATGAATCTTTCATTTGCAGTTGACAAGTTTTTGATGTGATTATAAACTATTGAAACACCAATTACACCAAACACCAATGACTCCAATTATTTTTTCCTAATTCATCAAATTACATCAAAACCAAACATCAAATTACATCAAAATCAAAATATTTTCAAAAAAAGAACACACTAGAGAAACTACCATTGGACTAAGAAAATTTAAAAAAGAAAAACACAAGTTCTCATCTAAAAATTTCAAAAAAAATATGTTTAAACAATTGGTGAGAGCCCATGGAGGACTCTCACCATTGGAGATGCTCTTAGTTGATCTGTGAGTTTTGTATCGTAATTTCTTTAACAAAAAAAAGGGTTGTATCGTAATTTAAATTATGTTCAAAGTTATAAATAAACTTTAGGAAAAAGATGAAGATACCAATTTTTTTTTTTTTTTTGGTTGGTTACCCCTTCCCTTTATGGCTTTATCTACAAAGTGAAACTCGTAAGAAATTTTGATTTGAAAGTAGTATTGTGATAGATTCTTGTTAAGATTTACAGAATCGGGGATGTTATAATAAAATATATCTAAAAGACATAATAATTAGAGTTGCTTTAAGAATACATAATTATAATATGACCAAAAATAAGAGCTTTTACCCACACAGTCGCAGAAGATACTTGACGCAACTGAAAAATATTAAACGTAACAGTGTCAAAATTGGAAAGGTTACTTTTTATATTTGGGTTCGAAAAGCTCACTTTTAATCGCTCTATTGATTGTGTAGTAGTAGTGTGTCTGGACTTTATTTGCGGGAGGAAGTGCGTTAAAGTCACGTGTTCAGCTTTGATTCCTGCGTTCGGCGTTTCATTCCATTTTTTTTTTTTCGGCAAACCGGCGTTTCATTCCACAGGTGTCGTAAAAAAAAAAAAAAAAAAACGAGAAGTAAATTTCAATTATCATTATCGTTATCGTTAATATTTATTAGTACTAGTATTTCTAATTTTGACACTGTTACGTTAATTTATTTGTTTATTTCAATTATCATTATCGTTATCGTTAATTTTGACTTCCCACACAAATGTGATTTTTGTTTATAGGATTAGTTCTTTTCAACTTTATTTATTTATTTGTTGAAGTTCTTGGATATCAAGCTGGTGGTCTCTGACAAATAAGTTTAGGATTGCAATATGCAAAACTAAATATAGTCAATTTGCTAAATGAGTCAATCCGGCATATCCCATCAAATTAATCAGGCTTATCTGGACTAACTTGTTTTCATGTACTAGTCATATCGGTCAGACTCATGTAGTCATATGACTATATTGATCCAACTATTCAATTTTAGTTACATTTTAACCTAAAGAGTAAGATACGATTAGGGTCGGTTCACACAATGCCAAAAATGCAAAAGCTTATGTTCTGTAAACATTTAATATAATTTTCACGAAACGGATGTTATGATTAAATAAAGAAACAAGGCTTATTTTCCTCTTTTCAGCTTTCTTTTTTCTTCAATAATTATAAAAAATAGCAGACACGGCAAAATCGCCTTTATATTACAGCTACTCTCTGAGCAAAGTCGCAGAAAGATACAGACCAAATAAAGATAGAGAGAGAGAAAACTAGAGCGACGAAGTTCGTAGATTCATAATATTTTTTTCTTTAAATCTATATTAAAAAAATGGGTTCGGAAGCCACCACCGCCGTGGACAACCTTCAGCAACCGTTACTGGAGTCATCGAAATCGGAAGCTGACTTCAGGATGGAGAGTGTATTAACGGACACACACTTGTCATATTTCCGGCGGATCTACCTTGCGTCGTTGATCGAGATGAAGTACCTTTTCCACTTGGCAGCTCCGGCGATCTTTGTCTACGTCATCAACAACGGCATGTCTATGCTCACACGTATCTTCGCCGGTCGTTTGGGAAGTATGCAACTCGCTGCCGCTTCTCTAGGAAACAGCGGTTTCAATATGTTCACTCTCGGTCTCATGGTACTATACTTACTTAAATTTTCATTTCTCTTAAAAAAATAACTTCATTTATACAAAACTTTAAATCATATCAAAAATATCCATAAACACAAATACTACTAAACGGATCTGATGAAATTACCAACTACAAGTCGATGTTTACGTTCCTCAGAATCTAATCTAATCTCTAAAATGAATAAAGTCTTCTTTGGTCAAACTTTAAAATGAATAAAGTCTTCTTTGGTCTTCAGATTCTAATATTTTTTTTTTGCCGGTGACATAGCTTGGAATGGGAAGTGCAGTGGAGACATTATGTGGGCAAGCGCATGGAGCTCACAGATACGACATGCTTGGAGTCTACTTACAAAGATCCACGATTGTTCTTGTCATCACCGGACTTCCAATGACTTTACTCTTCATCTTCTCAAAACCTCTCCTCATTTCCTTGGGCGAGCCAGCTGACGTAGCATCAGTGGCCTCCGTCTTTGTCTACGGAATGATCCCAATGATCTTCGCTTACGCCGTCAATTTCCCGATCCAAAAGTTCCTCCAGTCGCAAAGCATCGTCACGCCAAGCGCTTATATCTCAGCCGCAACACTAGTCCTCCATTTAATCCTCTCTTGGCTCTCTGTCTTCAAGTTTGGTTGGGGCTTACTTGGTCTCTCCGTTGTTCATAGTCTCTCGTGGTGGATCATTGTCCTCGCTCAGATTATTTACATTAAGATAAGTCCAAGATGTCGCCGGACTTGGGATGGTTTTAGCTGGAAAGCTTTTGATGGTCTTTGGGACTTTTTCCAGTTATCGGCAGCTTCCGCCGTCATGCTCTGTCTTGAATCTTGGTATTCTCAGATTCTTGTTCTCCTCGCCGGACTTCTTAAAGACCCTGAACTTGCTTTGGATTCTCTAGCAATCTGGTATTTTTTTTTTTTTTACATTTTACTTTTTCAATATTTTACCTTATGAAGTACTACTACCCATCATGTGCCCAAAAAAAAATATATTACACATTAAAACACTAACAGCCGAAAACATATAACCTTTTTTTTGTAGTAATATTAAAATCTTAGAATACTTCCAAAACTTTAGTTTCTTCCATAAAATGTAGCTTTAATTGTGAAATTAAAAAAGCAAAAAAATTGGACGGTTTGTTTATTTTTAATAGTATAATAAGGTTAATAATGCATGGTTTTGTACTACTACTGTTTATCATTTGTCCGATCAAAACTTTTCAACTTTTGGCTAGTTTTCGGGAATCTCCTTTTTGATAAACGAAAGTCACGTTACTAAAAGCTGCAACTATTTGTCGCCGTACTATGACTAGTAAGCAGTATTATAAGTCCCACGTTCTTCTTTAACCTTTCCGTTAAAGCCAAATTTCAGTGTTTCTTTGACCGTTTCTTGTGAGCGCAAACTGCGTGTCGTTTCCTTGATAAACAACGGCATGCACTTCTGTATCTTGGAAAACTCATAAAGTATTGATTACTCCTAGACCCAAGTTATTAATTTATTTAAGCGACTTGTTTTACAAACATGATTATTAAAGTGTGTATTATTGACTCGTTCACAAGAAACAAAAAGTTTATTACTGACTAGGTCTTACGACTTGGCCAAATATATAATTCATTACTTAATTTGTTTTTCTTTGCAGCATGTCAATATCTGCAATGTCGTTCATGGTGTCAGTTGGATTCAACGCAGCTGCCAGGTTGGTAAAAGAAAAACGTTTGTAAAACATTTTCAATTATTTAATTTAGGCAATTTTTTTTAATGCTAGAGGTAATAAATTAATAACATAAGCTAAACATTAGTTTTATTTTTACTACAGTGTGAGAGTTAGTAACGAATTAGGCGCTGGAAATCCACGATCAGCAGCATTTTCAACCGCGGTAACTACAGGAGTGTCATTTTTACTGTCATTGTTTGAAGCCATCGTGATCCTTTCGTGGCGTCACGTCATCAGTTACATTTTTACGGACAGTCCAGCGGTTGCGGAAGCCGTCGCCGAGCTCTCTCCTTTCTTAGCCATTACCATAGTTCTCAATGGAGTTCAACCTGTTTTATCTGGTAAAAATAAAACAAAAACTAATTCAATAAATAAATAAAAATTGATTAATTAGTTGTGAATAAATGATTAATGACAAAATTTATTTATTACAGGTGTGGCCGTTGGATGTGGATGGCAAGCATATGTAGCGTACGTTAACATTGGATGTTATTACATTGTGGGGATTCCGATTGGTTATGTTCTTGGTTTCACCTATGATATGAGAGCTAGGGTAAATTTCATTTTACATGATTTATATTCTAATCAACGATTAATGATTAGTTGGTGTAAATGTGAGATTTAAATTATATTGTTAATGATTTGGTGCAGGGAATATGGACAGGGATGATTGGTGGTACACTCATGCAGACTATTATCTTAGTTTTTGTCACTTTCCGAACTGATTGGGATAAAGAGGTATATTACTAATTATCATTTATACTTTTCACGAAAATTATAATTAAGGGTTAGTTTTGAATTTTTGATAGTTTTTTTTTGGGTTTTAAAATTCAGGTGGAGAAGGCTTCGAGACGATTGGACCAGTGGGAAGACACATCTCCGCTTCTTAAGCAATAAAATAAAATTTTGATTTTATAAAAAGAAATTTATCTTGGGGAGATTCGGAGGTCAACTATGTATATGTTTTGGTTTTCCCCAAAATGATTTTTAAAAAAGGACTAAACCCTAGTTAGTTAGTTAATCAAGAGATATGCGAATCTCTTGATTAATGAATAATTGGAAAATCGATAGTTTTCTGAGGGGGTTAGATTGAAGAGAAGGAAATTGATGTAAATTTTTTTTTCGTAAGAGGAAGTAGTATTGAGAAGTGAGAATGATATATTGAAAAAATGATGTATTGTGTGGAAGAATGAATTGTTGTAATCGTTTCTTTGTATATGAAGTAATCAGATAATGAAAAATGGGTGTTATGGTCCACAAAAGTTTTTTCTTCGTAAGTCGTAACTCGTAACTCGTAACCCTGTAGGAACTTTGTAAGGTTTTAAATTTTTTTTTGTCAGTTTCTTAGTATATGATTTTATTTCGCATATTTTTTTTATTTTCAGCGATACTGTCGTTATGTGGTGTTAAGAGTCGGAAACATGAATCTTTTATTTGTCAGAAGTTTTCTATATACATTCATATAATATATCAGTAATGGGAAAACAAAAATCTCTTATACAAAAGTAAAGATGATTTGTTTAATCTTACTAGTTATTTTGTTTCTTTTCTAATAGCACTTTAGTACTAAAATACGTTACATTGACATAACATAAAAAGGGTTCCATAACTAAGACTAGTATGAGCCTTCACACGAATGTTGAAAGCGAACTTTATTGTTGAAATGGTCAAAATCTGGTTTGAAAGATACTAAAAAGATTTGGTTCATTTTTCATTGAATAGAGTTAGTTAATTAAGTTTATAATCCTTTTTTTGTCGACAAAATTAAGTTTATAGTTAAGTATTTGGATTTGATTTGACTTGATTTGCTCTTCTTTTTTTTTTTTCTCTAATAATTTAGTAAAGTCAATATATATATCGTAGTTAGCATCCAAATAAAGTGGGAAACCATCACCATGCATGGTGCACCCAACTACAAAATTGAAAAAAAAGAATGAAACCTAAAACTATGACAAACCAACCAAAACTAGAGATAGTTATAATTCGGTTAATGGATCTTTCTCATATACCAAAATACTTGAACCTAGACCTAACAAATATGTGATTGTACATGAACACAGAATACATCTCTATATATATATACGACTTCCATTGTTTTTTTTTTAAAAATTGCTTACGCATTTACATATAATGCTAAAATGTTATGCTCACAATTAACCAAAAAAAAGAAAGCAATGTTATTTTTTATTATTTGAGGTGTAAGTTTACAGTTGGTAAATAACTTAGACGAATATGTGTTCTTCTAGTTAAATATAAACACAAAATTCTAACAAAAATAAAATAAAATAAATCTTATATCGTGAAGATTGCGATGTGATATAGTTTTAGAGTTTTGAGCTTCCCCAGGCCCTAGTACTATAGTTTTCATCAATGGTCATTGTCAAGATTCAGTTAAATGTTTATTCTGACATAAGTCCATGTTGTTGTTGAAAGTTATTAAATATTGCGGTTGGAAATTAGTCACCTCATTTATTATTTTATTTTTGATTTCATATAGTAATTCCTTAAAAAGAACCCATACTATATAAGATTATAATTCGCATGCTATACACATACTATAGATTTAAGGACCAAATTATATGGTTTCGCTATTATTGTATAGTATAGTTTTGTTCTTACATGACATGAGTTATATATTACTGACTAAAAGTCTGGTCTATCTTCCACTAGATCGGCTAATTTTGTCTCGTGACTGAATGACATACTTTGACGAAAAAGATAAATAAGAGATTTCAAATTTGTACGGCAATTTTAAATGTTTATGGTTGGATACGTCTGAGATTCGAGCTCGTACAATCTGAGAAATTGAACAGATGACAGAAACTGGGAATCATCTCAATTTGGGTATACGGATCCACTCACCATCATACGTAATTGATACGGTGTTCTCACTCATTCCACTTGTTTTGTGTACGATTGGTCTAAATTGGTTGGCACATGTCACAATCTAGCCAACTACTACAAATATAAAAATGGTTAAAGAAAAAAGAGATTCACCATAAGGAAAAAAAACAACAAAATCTGAAAAATCAACCTCGAGAATAATCGTTTCAAATCATGGATCATGAGAGAGATACACAGTGAGATCGTTTCGCCTTATTGTTATTTTGCCCCATGTAGAATAAAGACTCAAAATTTTAGACTATTATAAGAGAAAGAACAATCAATCAAGCTCCATATCATCTGATTTTCTACTTCCATGTGATCCATTATGTTCCGGTTTCGCGGGAGGAGAGTTTGATTTCCCAATGTACTTGCATGTCCTGAAACACATTCACAATCCTGTCATCAGTTTATATCCGATTCGGTCTCATCAATTATGACCAAAGTTTTTGCGGTAGAAATGTGAAGAATGAAGATTAGCTTGAAGAGTAGTAAGGAGAGGGAAATATTAGATTTACGCGTTAAGAGCATCGGCTTTTCTCTTGATTTCAGCAGATTGCAGCTCTGGATTAGCGTCTTTGGGTAAAGAATCCTGTTTTGTGGTTTTCTCGTGGAGCCACCTCTCAGCTTTATGACATTCATCGAGAACCTGAAAACGTAAAAAACATTATGGTGATATAATCTCAACCATCTAGCCAACTATACAAACTTTATCCATCTTATAAGACATATTATTGCTAGTAGAGTGAGACTTATGTTAATAGTTTAGAACCAAACCGCGTTCTTTCTTGGAGGAGGAAGAGACTCTGCAGCCATTCGGTTATCTGCAATAGTTTTCAGAAGATCCTTTGATGCTTGAAGTCGCTCTTCTCCATCCTTGAACCGATTTTCAATAGGATCGATGAGCTGCTCAGATATATAAGCCATCAATTAGGACAATGTCATCTGCAGAGACAACCTTTACATACCAAACTTTGAGAGAGTTACCTTTTTGATATCGTTCAACTTCTCGATGTACGCATTTTCAGATTCATCATCACCATCTTCATATAGCCAATCCTCTGTTTCCTGAAGATTTCTAGCTATGCATTCCCGTTCTGACTCGGTTGCAGTGTTCCGATATGTATTTAACATCTGCCCGTATACACAATGTTAATTCTTGGAAGTGATAAATTATATACACAAACAGTTTTTACTGAAATCTAAAGGGAAAGCTTTGAGTCTACTAAACCCAGCTGAGTACCTTATCACGCATCTCATAAACAAAGGATTCGAGAGCATTTTTCTTATCCTTTGTCGATTCCATCTTCAGATCTTGCTCCACTAAAGACTTCTCTCTCTGTTTGGCCTCAGATAACTCATCCTTTGTCAATGCACCAGACACGTTCGCAACAACTGGAATTTCCATTCTTTTGATAGCCTTGGGCTCATTACCCTACACAAGAGAAACTATTGTCAGGACTTCTACAGATTAGCATTTCTTTGGAGAATCCCCAGATCAACCATTTCATTGTTTCAAAATTTAATCGATATGCCAATGCTTCAACATCAGCTTTTTATATCTCGGCCTTGCAGCCTTCTTGTTATGCAACTATATTTCTTTACACGTTGCTAAAACTATACTTACAGTAGAACCTGACGAAGGGTCCAAAGTGCCATCTTTCATAGCAGAAGATTGATGATTTTCTTCGGATATCATCTCTTCGGAAGTTATATTCTCCTTGTGATATTCTATTAGCTGTTCAGAAAGGGAAAGTTTAGACTCAACCTAGGTAGACACACAAAGGAAATCATATCTAAAGAAAGACTGATGAGATTGTACTCACCGTAGCTGAATCAATCGTGACAATCCCGTGGAGATTTAGCTGAACTCTTACTTTGACACGTGCTGCTTCTCCGTGCGATATATGAAAAGGCCCAATCTAACAAAACATTACACAGCAAAATTAACTTTCCATAAAATATGCAGTGCCCAATAGTGGCATAACCATCCAATGTGAAATCAGAAATCTAAAGACTGAGTATATATATGAATAAGGGAAGCCTGAAAGATATCATACCATAAAACTGCTTATCTGAGTTGGTAAATCTGGTGATAGTTCATTATGGTTTGCATAAAAGGCTTCCAAATGGAAAGTGTTTTCCCTATGTAGAGTAAGAACCTTTACACTTGGGAAGATCTGGCCTTTCGGAAATAGCAATTCATTCGATGGTGTGTTTATGGGACCTTTGTCAGATGAAAAGCCGATTGCGAAAGGGAAAGAATCTTGAACCTGAAAATAGGGGAAGCATAAACAAGATAAAAACATCTGCCATTTATAGAAAATAAATTCGTGAAGGCATAAACGCCATCATGTATTTAATACACACGATACTCAAAAAGAAACGGAATTAAGAGTGAATATTTTCACATATAGAGAAGAGCGTACCTCATAATCTCTAACTCGAAAAACTGGACTGAGCATTGCACATTGAAGCGCACATCCTCGAGCTACGCACTCACTTGCATTCACAGTCCTGCCTAGCTCCCTCTTAAACAATGAGCTTAGCATCTTAGATATAGCTGGAATGCGGGACCCTGAACCAACTAGCTCCACAGAGTGGATATGATCCAAACTTAGACCAGAGTCAGCCAAAGCCTTTTGACACGGTACAATTAATCTCTCCAACAAGCCTGCTGACAACTTCTCAAACTCTTCTCTCTTGATGAAGCTCTTCACGTCCTTCTCCTCCATCAGACATTCTATATTCAGCTGTGCCTCAGCATTTGCACTCAAGACCTTTTTAAGTTTCTCACATGATGCCCTTAACCTAACACACGCCTTGGTATTTGTATATACATCTATGTTGTATTTCTCCTTAAATTCAACGGCAAAGTGGTTGAAGAGAACCTCATCAAAATCTCTCCCACCCAAGTTTCTATCAAAAGCATGAGAACGGACTCTCATGCTTCCAGACTCAAACGATGCCACACACACTTGTGTATCGCAGTGACCGATATCGATAAACACAATGTAAGTAGGGCTCGAGTTAGCTGCCAAGTCTGTCTTGTATATACCATATCCAAGTGCAGTGGCAGTAGAATCATGCATCAATCTCAATGGCCTCAGGCCAGCAATGGCAGCAGCATCCAAATAGGCAAGTCTTTGTGAGTTAGTAAAGTAGGACGGAATCCCAATGACACAGTCTGAAACAGGCGTTTTGAGACTCTTCTCTGCAATCTGCTTCAAATGTGAAAGCAACATGCCTAATATCTGCACCGGACTGAAACTCTGAATCTCACCCATGTACCGAAGCTGGATTTGAATTCCACCATCAGAGTCTTCAGAAGTTTCGAAAGGGAACAACCTCAGATCATTCTGAACATCAGGTTCCCTAAATTTTCTACCGATCAATCTCTTTAACTGCGAAATAGTTGATTTGGGATGCATAGTAGCAGATGCAGCAGCAGCAGCACCCATGAATCTCTGCTTCTCACCAAAGGAAACCATAGCAGGATTTTCTCGATTAGATTCATCGTTCAACAAAACATCAATCCCCCGTTGCTTTGCAACTGCGATAACACAGTTCTCATTCCCAACATCAAATCCCACCACACTCATTTTAACAAATCTCAAAATTCCCTTCTAACTCAAAAGATCAATTCCAATTCTCAGACACAGAGAAGAAAAAAATCGAAATAGAATCTCTATTCCATGAGCTTCCTGCTTATCAAACTCCTTCTTTCTGCATAAAGGAAACCAAAACCACAATTAAATCAACCAATCTCAAACACTTAAAGAGAATCTATAGAATTGATATGAAATCGGAACAATGCACCATAGATTTCAATAAATGTATCCATAAAAAGAAAGAACATAACCCGAAACAATCTGAGAAACAACGAAAACATTCAACAAATTTGATAATCATCAACTTCACAAGAATCGCTGATACTAAACGGAATCAGAAATTTCTTCTCTATTGTTCTAAGCAAATCAACGAGAAGAGATCTTAGCTATATACGCATTATGAAATTATAGGTCGTCAATCAAATCGAACGATAATAAGAAAAAAAGGAAGAAGAAGACTATACGATGATCAGAAACTTCCAAGGACCTCCGATGACTTCTCGAGCGAGGAACGAAGAAGATGAGAGAAGAAAAATTGAGGAAGGGGCTAGAAAAATAGAAAAATTAAAGAGACAAGGGAAACTTTTATTTGCATTTAAGTCCTTCTTTATTCCTTTTAATTGATATTATAACCCGAAGATATTTATTTGTTCACCACCTAACCCAAGATTTTAAAGTTATATTTTCGTCGTGCGTGTTAGAATCTCACGATATCGCACGAATTTCCCCACATGGTTCAATTGAGTGGGATCGGATTAATTAATTTTTTTTATATCTAAGTTTTAAGTTCTACAAAGATGTTGACAAAAAATAAATCTTAGAAAAATAAATGTTCTGTATAGATATATGACAAAACTAAATCTTCATAGATTGTATGTCACAAGCATAAAGATTCACAATGATTTAATATTTATTACTATTTTAGTTTTTTTTGGGGGCAAACTTTACTATTTTAGTATTTATAACTGCAAACTAAACCAAACATAAAAACAAAAACAAAAACAAAAACCGTTTGTATAATAGAGTCCAAACTAGAACAATTGAAAAGTTGTTTATAGTTTACAAATGTTAAAAAGGATTGTATAATGAATCATGAATAAGTTTAGATGCTTAATTAAACCCAATAAACTGGTTTGTTTGGATGATTCCTTTTTATATTGGTTCTATCTTACTTAATTCTAACATGAAATGACTTGATTTGTATCCATATATGTATGGTACTAATCACTTATATATGACATTTTAATATTTTCCAACAAACTCACCAACATATTTTTACCTTAACTGCAGTTAGCAAGGTTTAGGTAATTAGAAATTTGAAATTACTAAAAGCTATCCAAACGCATGCTTTATGAAAATATCCAAAATATCCGACCTTAAATTTGATCTTCATCCGATGAGAGTTTGAATTATAAGTTTAGGTACAAAAATTACGTAAACATAATTGTATCTATATTTCAGTGCAATCCATATCATTTTTCTCTGAAAATGCGTCGTTTCTACTGTCTAAAATACGTCGATTACAAGTTCCATAATCCAAATTTAAATGTGTCTTCTAAATCCTTTTGCACCATCATATAATTAAATGATTTATAAAATTTCAAGATTTTTTTTTACCTTTTTGAAAGAAACAAAACTCATGATCTCTTCATAATACATTTCTTGATAAACTTTTGTAAAAGAGATAAAAAGAAACTCCAGAAACAAAAGAAAAAAAATTACACAAAACAAGAAATAATATAAATTAAAATCAAACTTCAAGAGTGAAAATAGGCCTAGGTAGTCCAGTTGTTGCACCACCGTGGAACAGCTTCTTCAACGCTCTTACGCCGTTATGAGAATGTTTTCGAATTCCGCCAAATCTAACGGCGGATACTACGGTTCGGCGTAGATTAGTCAACCTCTTTCCGATCTTGACCTTCAACAGATAAAGCTTCAGCCGTAGAAACGACGAATGAGGATCACGCCGCGAAACCAAATCGGCTTCTTGAAGTGTTTTGTAAATCAAGAACTTGGCTCTTTGACGATGTACCTCTTCTGGATCTTCCTTGTCCATCTTTGAGTAAGGACATGGCCTCTTGAAGAGGGTCATTTTCGTCCTTTTGTGTTTTCCCGACGACGACTTTTGGAAGAGAAGGTAGTGTGATCAGAGAGAGACGAGGAGAGGAGTTGAAATGACCAAGTATTTGTAGTCATTGCATTGAGCAGTGCTGGTGCACTAACTTGTAACTTGTATACGTGTTTCGTATTTTCTTTTTCTCTCGTTATATAATTTCTTATTAGAAAGAAATAATAAGACAACTAAACTTAATTATAAGTCAAATCATTAAGTTAATATATAAGATAGTATGATTTTTCCAGCTAACAATCTTATAGTTAATGCCTGTATATAAAAATCTTTGTTCTTATTTAATTATGCAAAATGAGGTCATATAGTATATATATTTGTAAGATAACATCTTAGACTCTAAACATTTAAATTTACAAGCTTGCCGTCCAAATATTTTAGTTTATTTGTTTGCAAAATGAGATCATATAGTACATACTTACATGTATAAGATACATTTCAAACTTAAGCATTTTAATTTACGAGTTTGCAGCCGAAAAAAACATATATGAAAGTTATATATTGTAACTCGGTTATGAAATAGGCAAATAGCTATAACGTTATGAAACTAAGAAAATATAATTTTGTTTTGGAGCCAACATTTTTTGGTCTCAGATATAAGACAACAATTTGCAAGATCTACTAAATTAATCAGATCCCTAAACCCTTCTTTTTATGTGTCCTTTGGTTAGGACAACGGGTCAAGGCAATTTTTGTTTTTAAATATAATCTACATAGCTTGGAGCTGTTTATATGAGTCCATCCATATATGACTCCAAGATTCATACTTTGTTAAGTAACTTGAGACTTGAGAGACACATACCACACTGCCTCTACATAGACCTCTAAAGACTCTCCGACTATTCAAATGCTGAAGCTTAGTTATGCTCAAGATCTCTGGTGATATCATTCATCGACCACAACACTCAAAAATAAACACATTACCCTAAAATAATCAACGCTTACGTTCTTTCAAAAGGTGATGAAAACATTTAAAACAGAAGCATCGCAGAAACATTATTAAGAGTGAAAAATTCAACACACCTAGAGAAAACAAAGACAAATATCAAAGCACGCAGAAACAAGTCCATAACAAAGTACGCAAACAAGAAACTGAGTGACATTAACCCAAGAAATACTCTCGGAGTTAGTAGCTAAACCCGACTTGTTGCTGCTGTGGTGGCTGTTGTGGTGGTTGCTGTCCTGCTTGTGGTGTCTGCTGGTAACCACCACTGTATCCTCCTCCACCAGAGTAGTCTCCGTAATATGCATTAGGGTCTTGTGGCATCGTGTAACCATACTGCTCCTGTCCTTGTCCATACCCGCCGTAATAAAACTGGCTAGGATCCGCTGACTGGAAACCAATATAAAAAAGCATTTCAAATTATATAAAACTATTTGGACTCAACTATTTAAGTGATTCTGCTATCATCTAACACTATAGCCTGGACTACATAGTTCATAGAACAAAAGGCGATACACTGTGACAGAAGCTGCGATAGTTCTTAGACAAAAGGCGTACACTGTGAGCAGTTTCTTTCTATCATCTAATGTAAATGCAAAGGTTATCAATTACCTGTTTGTTCGAAGGACTTCGGCCCCATGAGAGCCTGACGGTTGTTCCGCCCAATTGCACTCCATTCAGCATTCTAAGAGCTTCCTCTGCACAGCTTCTGAAAAGCGAGGGTTGGTCACAAAACACATGATTAAACGAGCTGTTAGATTGATATTCCAAAGACTATTATAGGGTCAAATTATGGACATAGTTTCCAGTAGTAGCAGTGGACTTACTTCTCAGAAAATTGAACGAATCCACAGCGCTTTCCGGCGGGTATTTTCACATGCACAATCTCACCATATTGGCCAAAGACATTCTTCAGATGATCATCCGTGACAGATTGATCTAATCCACCAACAAAAACCTGTACATAACTTAAAATGCGTCAGTAATGATCCCTTTGGAAGATAGCCGAGCGGGACACATATAATAGGAGTATAAAACCCACAGTTGTGTTATTTGGATCATTATCAGTTGGTACCCCTCCAGCAGCGCTCTGGTATGAATCTGCATTTACACGAATAAACACGGGTATAATGGAAGGAGTAAGTAACTGTAAGTTACACATGCAACAAAGTAACTGCAAAACTATGAGGGAGCCTTTTGCAGCCTCATCTAGACATTCCCAACAAAATGAAAGTAAATGCAAAGTAAGGTATGAACAGTGAACACATATACAACACACCGCCCAGACTCCAAAAGGAGAAATAGTATTCTCAGACAATGAAATTAAAAAAATTATATAGGAAATCAAAGTCTATCAATGATATTAACATCAATCATAAATTATCAGCATTCCATTAGAGGGCATTGAGAAAAAGGATATGAGGAGCTGCAACAAAAAAAAAAGAGCAAGTAGACAGCGACAATGACATTTGCATCACATTTCACCCAAGGTTTTCGGCTACTCAAGGAGGGTAGATCAAGGTGGGTAAAAACTAACACGGTAGTGGAAGAAATAATTGAAATGCCTATATAGACAAAGTATAGAGGAATGAAATAGAAAAGTAATTACTAAGAATCGACTATTGAAAAAAAATGTAGCTTACAAAAAAATTAAAAACAAAGTAATCACTATTGAAAAAATTAAAAACAATGTAGACTCACAAAAACAGTAAAAAGGAGCTTGATGTACTGAAGATATAAGTAAATAAAGTGAAAGATAAGAAATAGAAAAGTAATTACTAAGAATCGACTTGTAAAAGTAACAGACCAAGAACTGGAATAAAGGTTGTATAGAAAAGATAGATGGAAACGAAAGTAGGGCTGAAACAAAGGAAAGGGCTAATAAAGGACAACACATGAACTTTAAAACTGACCTAAGCATGGGCACTCAATAAGGAGATAACCATTTCAGCTGAATATCAGTTCCAGGCCTCAAGATGATAGAGAGCCTCTTGACTCCCCTGCTTTGAAACAAACAGGATACAACAAGTGCGCTATAAGATTTCTATCTTTTAAGTTTTTTAACAGAATTTACTGCGGCCTCAGCGGTAAAAATGTAGGATGCGGCTTTAGAAAAAAAAAAAATCAAAATAATGGAGTCATACTAGTTCTTACATAAGGAAACCTAGTCACATAGATACTACAACACACAAATCAAAACAAATCATGTGAATGCAAGATCAAAGCAGTTCTAAATGTAACATAAACTTCCGATCTTACGCATACCTCTTTGACCAGTAACACCTTTTTTGCTAGCAGCTGGACCAATTCTCATAGGTCTAGTAGAACAAGGAACACCATTCATTTCCGTCATAGCGCGTATCTGTTCACTCTCATCCGAAAACCTAACAAAACCATATCCCTTTGTACGCCCAGTGGCTCTGTCAATAACAACCTTTGCACCCTTAACAGAAGGATAAGAGGCTCTGAACGTCTCAAGTAATATATAATCCGTAACATCAGCAGCCAGATCACCGACAAATATCGTGTAGTCCGGTGAATCGTCCCGTTTATCTCCTGAACTCAATGATGCCCAGTTCAATCTAAAGAGCTGATCAGGAAAGCTCGGGATAGGAGCGTTGTTGAATGTTTGTAGAACTCTTTCAGCAGCAGCATGAGATGCGAACTCAATGAAACCGTATCCTTCAACTTGACCGGTTTGCTTGTTACGAATGACTTTAGCAGAAACCATCTGCGAAATAAATACTCATAGAGTGTTAAACTAACTACTTACTATTATATAAAAAGACAGAACACTCATTAACTCATTGTCGGAAAGAGATTACACATAAAGTTTGTTCAAAATCAAATCTTTCAATCATAAAACGAAGAAACGAGGAAATAATTAACAGTAACAACTTAGCAAATTAACCATAAAACTAAAACAGAATAATAAGAGTAATCAACAACGTAAAGGAAATAATAATCAAAAGGTCAAAACAGAGAGATCTGAGAATATTACTTCTCCGGTATGAGCAAAACAACCGTAGAGGAAATTCTCATCCATCCAATACTGTAAATCCCCGATCCAAAGAGTCCGGATCTCGTCGACAGTCATAGGCTGAGCTGATGGCGGCGCCGCCGCTTGAGGATTCCACATCTGTGGTGGTGGTGGAGCAGCACCAGCAATCCCGTAAGGAGAAGGTTGTTGGTAACCGTACTGTTGTTGCGCAGAAGGAGGAGGAGCGTGATGTGGAAGGATACCTCCGGGTGGTGGCTGCTGCATCATGATGATCGGAGAATAAGAAGAAGATAGAGAAACTCTTTGAATCTCTGACCGTAGAAAAATTGTGATGAAGAAGAAGATAAGAAAACAATGCTAAAGAGGAGAGATTGTTAACCTTTGAGAAGGCGGCGGTTTGTAATAAAACGATATATGCTTTAATGTATAAATAATATTGGTGAAGATTATTCACAAAGGGATCCGTGGCGCAATGGTAGCGCGTCTGACTCCAGATCAGAAGGTTGCGTGTTCGATTCACGTCGGGTTCAAACCCCCGGTTTAAACATGATCCTTAACTTTTTGAAATTTTTTTTCTTAAAATCATCCAGATTCAATCAGTACCGTCCTCATTGCTGTCTAGTCATCAACATCAACGGCTGATATGAATTGTGTATGTGATTTAAAGTAAACAGTGAAATAAAATTTTAATTTCATCAAATCTCTAAACCGGTTTAAACCTCTTCTCTCTCCGCCGTCGTCTCCATTTCTTCGGAAACATCATGAACCCTAGTAATGGCGTTCCTCTTCCGCATTCGAACATCGGAATCTCTGGTCCAGAACGTAACTCAATTCCGATTGCAATCTTCTTCTTCATCTATCTTCACACTAAACTCGCTCACTAGCAAGCAGAAGAAGAGTCGAGCTACTCTCTCCCTTCTCAAGTCCGAGAATAATCCGAATCGGATCCTCGAAATCTGCCGTTCCGCTTCCCTCACGCCTGATTATCACGTGGACCGTATCATCTTCTCCGTCGCGGTGGTGACACTAGCGAAAGAGAAACACTTCGTCGCTGTATCGCAGCTTCTCGACGGTTTCATCCAAAACCAACCCGATCCAAAATCCGAGAGTTTCGCAGTCCGTGCCATTATCCTATACGGTCGAGCGAATATGCTTGATCGATCTATACAAACATTTCGTGACCTCGAGCAATACGAGATCCCGAGGACGGTGAAGTCTTTGAATGCTCTTCTTTTTGCTTGTTTAATGGCTAAGGATTACAAAGAAGCGAATCGAGTCTACCTCGAAATGCCGAAGATGTATGGCATTGAACCTGATCTCGAAACTTACAATAGAATGATTAGAGTCTTGTGTGAATCAGGTTCAACGAGTTTATCATACTCCATTGTTGCAGAGATGGAGAGGAAATGGGTAAAGCCAACAGCTTCAAGTTTTGGGTTAATGATTGATGGTTTTTACAAGGAGGAGAAGTTTGATGATGTGAGGAAAGTGATGAGAATGATGGATGAATTTGGTGTTCATGTTGGTGTTGCTACTTACAACATTATGATTCAGTGTTTGTGTAAAAGGAAGAAATCTGCAGAAGCAAAGGCGTTGATTGATGGGGTTATGTCTTGTAGGATGAGACCGAATTCGGTGACTTATTCACTTTTGATTCATGGGTTTTGTAGTGAGGAGAATTTGGATGAAGCTATGAATTTGTTTGAGGTTATGGTGTATAGTGGATACAAGCCTGATAGTGAATGTTACTTCACTTTGATACGTTGTTTGTGTAAAGGAGGGGACTTTGAGACAGCGTTGATCCTTTGTAGGGAGAGTATGGAGAAGAATTGGGTTCCGAGTTTTAGTATCATGAAGTGGCTTGTTAATGGACTAGCAAGTGTTTCAAAGGTCGATGAAGCAAAGGAACTCATTGCGCAAGTTAAAGAGAAGTTTACGAGAAATGTTGACTTGTGGAATGAAGTCGAAGCTGCATTGCCTCAGTGAACAAGGTACACATAGAAAAAGGTCATTTGTCTTCGATTTGACATGAGGATTTGAAGTTCTGAGATTGGTTAGTTTAGCAGAAAATCCTGTGTCAAACTTTGAAATGAAAGGGGATAGTTTGAAGAGAATCTTGTCGTTGAGATTAAGTAGCTATATATCACTACGAATTGGTGCTGGTGAATTATCGATTTTCTTACTGAAATTTTTTAAACATGTTGTATATAAATGGAATGGAATGTAACATTTTTCAATATATCGCAAACGATGAGCCTAATCGCGTAATGGTCTTGCTTGATGAATTGAATCTAGAATGTTTATGCTTCCATGTTTTTTTTTTTAACTTTTTTTGGCATGGGACCATGTTAGCTTCATGAAAATGTCCTTAAGGTAAAGCTTATGTAAGGCCCAAACTCTTCATTTTAATGATACATTCTTCTCCAAAGCAAAAAAGTAGAGAGACCTATTACTTGACTCTGGTGATCTATATAAACCATTATTGGTCTTATCAACAGCAGTCTTCCAAGAATCAGATTTGAATGAGTAAACTTCAACCCTTGAATCTTCATTTATGTTATCACAATGAGACTTAACAATTTTGTAATCATTACAACTTGATAATGATGATTGGTTTCAAACGTAACCAAGACCATACGTATCCGTGTAATTCTTCAATCCATATCCACATTCGATCCATCTCCCTTGTTTCAACAAGGGATTCAAAACTAAAAGCCTATTTATCATCATGACGTATAACAATAGACCGTCACAATGAGACATCCTCATCGCCGTTGGTAATAAATTCGGATGTTCAAAACCCTGAAGATTTAGACAAGGTTTTTGTTTTTCGAGTTCGTTGACATCAATACCCACAAAAGAAAAAGTAGAACCGGATGAAGGACAAGCCTTTTTAATCTTGTTGCAGAGTGTGAATTGTTTGTTGTTCACGGCAACGCATGTGAGACAAGTGCTTCTTCACGAATCTAGGGTCTGGGATTAGGGTTTTCCACTCCTTGCAGGAGTATCTTAATCGTACAAGAGATATAGCTGGAACCCATGAGATTATCTCTTCTACCAAATCAGAAGGAAGCTCAATAGCCATCGTCGTCTAAATTTGAGTGCGTTCAAAAGAATCTTAACCTATTTTTGCCTTTAGAGTTTAGCCGAACGAAAGCTCTATATAGACGATGGACTTTGCAAAATCTAGAAGCCCATTTGTGCGACTTAAGGCCCAATACCAATCCCCACTCTTTCTAAGTTTCTTTTGTCGGCTAATTCGGTGAAAATTTTGTTTCTTCTCAATGAAATATATTAGGGATAGTCTCAACTTTCAAATCAGATTCAAACTCATAAAGTGTAATTCCATTCTGTTTCTTGAATTCAAAAGTAAAAAAATTGAATTCGAAAGTAAAAAAAAGAACATATCCAAAGACAGAAACTGAGAAATCTTTAAAAGAAAAACTTAATGCCACGACCAATAATGTTCCAAACAATGGAACCAACTTCTTATTCTTCTTCTCACCTCGAAAAGCCTGGAACCTGAAGCAAGCTCTGAATATAGCAGCAATCACTGAGCGTGCGACCTAGACCAGTGAAGTATTCAATTTTTTCGAAATCTTGATTCTCTCCCCCAATGTAGATGCTAATATTCCCGCTTTCGATAAATAATGCAAGCCTACCATTTCTCTCAATGAAAGAACTGAAATATTTACCATATATCGGATACTGAGGTACATCAACTGTCATCAGCCTGCTCCAATGCTGCTGCTTCATCACCCATAAGTGTAACTTACTTGTTTCGTGGCATTCAAGTAACAAAGAAAGTTGATCTCCTCTGAAAATCCCTAAAGAGATATACTTTACCAAATTACGTGACCCAATGGATGGAGGAGGAAGAAACAAGGGCTCAAATCTCTCTTTTGAGAAATCGAAACTCTGTATCGACATGAGTTGATTACCATATTTATTGTAACCTAGCCAATAAGGAGTTCCTCGCAAACAAACACTTGACAATGGAAATCCATCGAACCCATCAAAGTTTTTATCAACAACAACCTTCCAAGAATCAGATTCGAATGCGTAGACTTCAACTCTTGATGATGGATATAAATCTTTAATTCTGACACCACAACGAAACGTTACCACTTTGTAATCATAAGAACCTGATAATTGGTTAAAAATGTATCCAAGACCATACGCATCCATGGAATGGTCAAATCCTTGGCTACATTTGATCCATCTCTTTTGATTCAACAACGGATTCGCAACCAAAAGCATACTTTTAGTGACGTATAGCAATAGACCATCACAATGAGAAATATTGTTCGCGGGTGAGAAAGCTATTGGAAACGGCAAATTCATACCACATTTTTCTGGTTTGTTGAAATCGATACCTACATAAGAAATTGTGGAACCGAATAAAGGAGAAACTATGTGTTCGTTGTTAAAGACTGTGAATTGTTGCTCACGGCAACGCATGTGAGACAAGTGCTTGTTCACGAATCTCGGCTCTGTGATTAGGGTTTTCCACTGCTTGCATGTGGATTTCAATCGTACAAGAGATCTAGCTGGAATCCGTGATAGTATCTCCTCTACCAAATCAGACGAAAGCTCCATAGTAGCCATCGATCATATCGTCAGTAGTTTTTGATTCTTCTTCAAAAGAACTTTTTGGGAGTTTGATGGGATCGAGATCGAGATCGAGAAAGAGTTAGAATATCATGATATATTTGCCAATATTTTAGTTGAAAAATATCTATGTTTATCTCTAAATTTTTTTTATTTAAGTTATGTTTATTTTAGGTTAGAAAATTAAGTTTAGTCCTTATCTCCATATATATCGATTTTAGCGTGTCCAAAGACGATGAACTTCGCAAGTAGAAATTGGAATGTTAAAGTCTATTTGTCTGATTTAGGCCCAAAATAAATTTATATATCACATATATGTCACACTCAAAATATTTAGAGATGAATTCGTAAACTTCAATTCTTGATACATTACAAACACCGCAACGAAACCTAACGATTTTGTAATCACAATGACTTGATGTTGGTTTCTAATGTATCCAAGACCATATCCATACATATCCTTTAACTTGTCAGTACCATGACCACATTTGATCCATCTCGCTTGTTTCAACAAAAGATTCAAAACTAAAAGTTTTTTGGACCTCATGACAAACAACAATATACCATCACAATGATACATGTTCTGTACCAATATATTTGAGGTTGAAATTGGTTGAAAAGCCTGCAAATTCAAACAAGGGTTTTCGAGTTCGTCGAAATCGATACCGACACAAGACACTGTGTAAGTGGAACCAGAAAAGTTAGAAACTTGGGAACTGGAAACGTTGTTGAATGTTGAATACAGTGAATTGTTGCTCACGGCCACGCATGTTAGTGTGTTACACAAGTGCTTCTTGATAAATCTTGGCTCTGTGAATCTGTGATTAGGGTTTCCCAAGGCTTGCAGGTGGATTTTAATCGTGAAAGAGATCTAGATGGAACCCATGAAGGTATCTCCTCTATCATATCAGAGGAAAGCTCCATCGCTATTGTCCTCTGATTTTGAGTTTTTTTTTTTTAACACTTCACAAGAATTTAGGCGATGTGCCTCTTTATAGTCTACGGACTTCGTAAGTAGAAATAAAACTGGAATGTTAAAGCCCATTTATCTGGTTTAGGCCCAATATTGATCCATAGATCCAAATTTACTGTCTATTTTATTTTTTTCAGAATTTTTTTTTTCAAAATCTTATAAACAAGTTTACACGGATTTTATTTATAGAATCGAATATATAAGAAATTAAATTCTAAACAACTAAATTATCTAAAGGTGATTTAAATTATGATAGATAAACAGACACAATGCAACGCAAGTTCTTATTAATAAAATCAGATGTTACAAAAAGTAAACATGATATATAAAATAATGTCTATAGATCTTGCACCGAGAACAAGAAGATAGCCGGTGTGGGTCTGTATAATTTATAAATTTTGCCCACCATGAATTAAATAAGTTTTTTATTGTTTTTTTTTTTTTTTTCATCAGAAGTTTTTTATTGAAGTAATTTGAAGTAATTTATTGAAGAAAACAACTTTCTGAATACTCATTCAAACTTTTAGGGCCGACCAATTTTCAAAAATTAATTCTTGTTAAAAAGGGAAAACAATATTTCCATTTTTATCACCTATGTCTGCAGTTTGCAAGTCTAGCTAAATAATGTGGCATGGTTAAAAGTTAAAACTAAAGGGAATTTGATAATATGAACTTTGCTTAAAATACAAATTTGAAATGGGATTTTCTGAAAACTTAATATTCAAAACTTTTGTTAATATTGAACCAAAATTATTACTTTTTTTTTTACCTTTTACCAAAAAAATTATTACTAATTCATGAGTTGTCGGGAAAAAAATAATCTTCGGCATATGATTTTGCCCTAAAATTAATGCACGGTTGGCCCAATGACAGGCTTGGAAGGTCAGAAAATTCATGCTTCTGTAAGTTAAGATACTGCCCACTCATTCACCAAGTGAGGCCAACACACAAACTTCACTTACTTTTCAGTTTTCACCTTCGTTTTTTACATTACTCATATATTTAGAAACTTTAGATCCATCATTCCTTAGCCATTTTAATGATCAGTGTGAATGTTTTGCAATTATAAGACAATCGGTGAACTACTACTATTGCCTGTTCGTTAATCGTTATTATAAGATAATCTCTATTTTAGAAAATATAATAGTTTCTTTATATGGACAACTAATAATTGATTCACATATTATAGTAAGAATTCATCTCTCAATTTTAATGTAATTGTCGGTGGCCAAAAAACAATTTCAACTTCCCCCAGTGAAATATGTATTTTTAACGAATATATAGTTCACTGTGTGTATTAATTATGATAGGTTTTAAAAAGTATTTTCTTTTGAGTTTTGATCGAAGTTAATGTCGTTCACCGTACTACTTGGCTAGCCCCAACATATTTGGGTGGAATTTAAGTGTCCACCTTACTACTCTGACAATTTCATTTAAATTTGGGAGGTCTGCGTCAGATTTACCCACATTTCGTCGTGGTGCAAGATATACTTATAATTGAAATAAGTCGCAAAATAGAATCTAAATATTAAATCTCTTTAGACTAGACTTGACTAGACTGTCCACACAAATATCTACAACGCTTATAGGTTACAACAAATATATTATTGTTGCATTAATACTTCTAGTAATTAATTAATGAACAATTATATCTACAAACCCATGAACCAACCGAAACAGCATATGATTATATATATTTTACACTCCTTGAAAATAGATAAAGATAGCACATAAACAACATTAAAAATAGCAAAGATTAATGTAACGTACTAAGGAATTATAACTTTTAATTACCCCACACGCATACAAAAACGAAACATATCCATTAAGTCCTTGACATGATTTGGGCTTTGAGAGAATTTTTCATCACTACCGTGAAGGCGTAAGTCTCAGTCGGGTCGGGTGGAGAATCCGGAACCGGGATCCATTTAAATGAATGGATCATCCTAGCAAGCATCAAGTTGATGTGTAGAATCCCCAAAGACCAAGCCGGGCAGATCCTACGACCCGCACCAAAAGGCAACATTGTAACACCACGTGTCCCGGTCCAGTCAGCATCAACACCGTCCCCACCGGTTAAAAACCTCTCGGGTCGAAACTTACCCGGATCCGACCAAATCTCCGGGTTCTCAGTAACCCAAGCAGTGTAAATTTCCACATATGCCCCTGCCGGAATATCGTACCCTCCTAGCTCCGTGTCTTTCACGGCGGCGTGAGAGAGAAGAAAATGACCAGGAGGATGTCGTCGGAGTGTCTCTTTCACAATGGCTTCCAAATAAGGCATTTTCGCCACGTCATCTTCTTCAACGACGCCGTTTTTGCCAACAACTCCAACAACTTCCTCGTATAGCTTCTCTTGAATGCTTTGGTCGGTCACTAGATGAAGTAACGCCCATTCTAGCGTCGTTGCACTCGTGTCCGTACCGGCCGAGACAATCTCCGAACACAACGTCACTATCTCTTCATCTCCAAGCTCACCACCTCTCTCGATCAGGTTCAAACCAAACAAAGAATCCACATAAGCTGCACCAATCGGACTAACCATCTCTTCATTAGGACTGTCCTTTGCATCAACGAACTTACGACGGTTTCTTATCAATGGCACGAGACACTCGAGCTGCGTCTTCCTCAGCTCTCGCGCTTCTCTTACTTGACGCCGAAACAACGGAGTGAAAACCGGCAAAAAGTCAGGTAATGTCGGAGAAGTTATAAGCATAACGTCCTTAAGAACATTCTCTATGTTCTTAATCTTTTCCTCGCTGATCTTGGCACCAAAACAAAGACAGATCAAGACGCTACAAATCGTTAGCCTACATTGGCTCATAACCTCCACGAAACCTTTCTCAACATTCTCCGTTTTGATCCTCTTCATATGATTCTGCATAGCCCAAGTCCGAATCCACGAGCACTGCTTCACTCTCGGCGCGGTCACTAGCTCTGTCACAAAGTTCCTCCTCAGAGTCCTCCACAAAGATCCGTACTCAGCCGAGTTTATAGCGCATTTCCCGACACTAAACATGAGCCGGATCGGCGAGTCCGGAGGCCGTGAAGCGAATGTGGGGCCACGTTGGACTAGTGCCTCGTGGATGAGTTTTTCGTCCGTGATGATAATCATCGTACGTTGTCCCATTTGCATGGTGAATATTGGACCATACTTTTTACGTAGGTCACGCATTAGGAAGACGAAATGGCGACGTTGGAGTATGACTTGGAGTAGGTTTCCGACTAGAGGCCATCCTTTTGGCCCCGGTGGGATGTTCAAACGACACTGACTACTTCCGGCTGAAGAGTACCGGCGCCACCATAGGTTGATGAAATAGAGAGCGAACAAGAATATGATAACGTCGGTAAGATTCATGTTTGTTATGATTTGAAGAGAGAGAGAGAGATGGGAGATAAATAAAGAAGAATGTTAGATTAAGTTTATAGTGAATAGAGATTTTAGGGTTCTTATATAGAGAAAGTATATGTATGGGTGGTGAAGTGAATCTGCCAACTAGTAATTGGTCTCACCAACCATCTGATATCTGTGTGCATTTACTTCATACTGTATATAATTGGTATATCTTTTACTACTATATAATTAGATTTTTACCTAATTATACTTAATTTTCAGTATGACAGTATTAAAGATCTGTTTTTGTTTTTGTGAAATATTGATCTAGCTAGTTGTGTTTTCCATAATGATATATATTTAAGGTGTATATATATATATGTTCATAGGGGACACATTAGTCATCGCATATTTTCTTCGGCAACATTAATTAGGGGGATGCAAACTTATTTTATCTTATATATTTGCAAGCGTCTAAGTCTTTTTATCTATAGACTTTTTGTTGCTTAGTATAGGTTTTAGCTTTTTGAGAAGAAAACAAATAGTTGATATATTTAAATGTCGTCTAACACAAACATAGAAGCTACTTCATTTCTCTGTTTAGTTTATCTATCCTAGTGAAGTTCCTATTTAAAGAAGAGAATCAATTGCAAAGAAAGATGATAGAAGTTAATAGTTAAAATTACAAATTAGAAATATATTTATTTTTCAGGTAAATAATTTCAGAATCTAAAAGTTACTATGAGTAACTATTCCAACAAATGTTCAAAACTTCTCCCATATTAAAAGAATATTATGCTAATAATAGAATCAATAAGACAATAACAAGAACACTCACTATTCGAATATTCGTAAAACCCATATCTTATACTAGTTGGTCCGTGTCAAACTGTCAATAGACAGAGAGAAGCCTCTGAGTCTTTAATTACTCTCTGTAGAATTAAACAGAGACGGGTGGAGGTTAGTTGGCCAAGTGTTAATGTCTTTATTGGCTCAATTTCCTTTTTATTTTTTTTTAACTTTCACTTGTCTACTTTTCAAGTCATTGTTTAAAAATACAGCGAGATCTTCTAAAATATACTCAATTGTCTGAATTTTACATGTAGCATGTCAAAATTAATGTTTGTAAGGTACGTGGGCATTGTATACGTTCCCAATTTACAATGATTCATTCCGAGTAAATTATTTCACCTACTTTTCTTGTTATATATACAAAGGACTATATTCATTATACATTTCATGAAAATAACTCTCAATGTTTAAACTTGAAAGCTAGACATAAACCCCAACGAAAACAGAGCAAGCCAACAGATAGAAAAACAGAGGAATCACACACTACGGTGATCAAAGCTCTCTGGCTGAGCCAACGCAGACTACCAAATATTGTTACTATTCATCTTCCTTGTATCGTTGATTGCGTTGCTTCATTAATAGAGAACACGTAGTCAGACGGCACTAACCCCTGATTGTAGTTTAAAACATTTGTGAACGTTGCTTGTTTCGGAACCAGGAGATCATGATCGTAAATTCGTAACTCAACATAGAAATGATTTACGAAATTGTAGGCCTGTCTTTTGGATGATCTTGAACGCAAAGAAGTGCGATGTGAACGAAGAAGTAGTCTTCTTGACCCACGAGTCAGCTCAATACTTCACCAGGACACATAAGAAGCAGAAAAAAATGAGCAAACTTCTAAAAAGTGAAAAGAATAAGGAAGCTTCTAATAAAAATTCCAAAAAAAGGAAAGTATGATCTATTAGTAGGTTTTGTAATATCAACTTTATTAGATTACTAGATATGGACCCGTGCGTTGCACGGGCTACCGGTTAAAATTATCATTTTTAATTTTTATTTTTTTAAGTTTAACTAAAATTATATTAAAATATGTTTTAATTTTATAGTATTTTAATTATTTTTTAAATATGGATTAATTATGCATGTGCAATACAAAATACTATTTGTAGTTTTGTTTTTTATATGTTACAGTATGATATTTAATAAATGTTCATATGTGTATTATTGAATTTTAATAAATTATCTAAATCCATCGGAAGAGTGTATAACACTTTCTAATTTCAATGTGAGCAAGATGGAAACAAAATTGTGACAATATGAGACCGTCTATATCCACATCATGTAACTTTACTTGATAATATAAGAAATCCTCAAAATAAAAAGACAAATTCACGAATTAGGGAATATTCACTAAATAACATAACACTAAAAAACAATTAAGAAAATAATATTAACTATACAATGTCTATTTGCTATATGATTTTTGTCAATTTTTGGCTCATATTACTCATGAGTTCTTCGTTGTTTTTTTTTTTCTTTTCTCTCGCCGGCGAAAAGTCTTAAATCTCTCTTTTTATCTCATTAGATTTCTCTTATTTTTGCTCGATCTCCTCTTTCTTTTTTTTTTCTCCCTCTTATTAAATTTTTTCACCACCATATTTTTTTTCTTTTTCCATATCATTATTTCTCTCATTCGTCGGGCATCACCATCGAGTCTCACTACTCCGACCCATCAGGCCACCACCACAATTGAATCTCACAAGTATCACAATTGATGGTGATGATGATTCCGACCCACCACCTTCATCAATATTTACCGCCACCACCACCAAGCTTGAACCACCATCATCAACACCAACACCACCATTACCGCATATTCACCTATTTCCCCAATTGCTCTTTATTTCTCCATCTTCTTTATCTCCTCCGACATCGGGTCGAGCTTCTTCGACAACAACTATATTTTATGTTCATCGCCGTTCATAATTCTTAATTTTTCTTCATCGCCATATATTCTTATTTTGTCTATCTATCTATTTGTTTATCTATAGAGGTGAGTATTTAGAATCCTTTTTCTTCTATGATTAATAATTGATTTTAAACTTTCTTTAATTATTATATTATACAATAAGATTGTATAAGTTCATACTTTTTTAATTTTAAGAAAAAATAATCGTTTTCTCTTAGAATTAGTAAATAATTTTTTAATTTCTATTTTTATTTAATAAGATACATATAGTTTCCTTATAATTATCTTCTTTAGTTTTTTAAAATTGTTTTTATAAGATATATATGTATAGTTGCCTTATAATATTTTTTTTCTTAAATTTCTATTTTTATTTCATAAGATACATCTAGTTTCCTTATATTTATCTTCTTTGAATTTTAGAATTGTTTTATATAAGATATATACGTATAATTTTCTTATAATTTTTTTCTAAACAAATCTTTTTTAACACTTGTCAAAATATGACATCGATAAATTTGACACGTGGCACGATCCTATGAATTATTAACTTTGAAAACCATACTTTATATAATAAGATTCAACTAGTTGAACTTTGGATCCTATTATACAATCATGTAGAAGTAAGCCAAGATTTTAAGGTGTTTGATCTTCCAACTCCATTTGCGCATATCCAACGATTACATAACCCTCATGAGATCTTCACAGGAATCATCTCTTGTCCTCTGCTCTCAGTATCTTGGTGCAGCAAACTCCCCTGTGAAAACCGGTCCTCCGTCAATCCCCTCACTGCTTCGCCTGCTCAAAGATTCAAAAGAACATCATCAGCCAAAACACTCTCAGGAATTAAAGAGCTTTTAAGTTCAAGATTGATTCCGCAATGTGATACTACATTGGCCAATTCGTAGAGTTACACTAAAGGTTCAAGCATTTTCAGAGACAGAAAAAGATTGTGGTCTGATTCTAACATAAAACGAAAGAGCATCATCTTTGTGTGTTTGTGTACTTCTCTTGTTCTCATCTCAGAGCAGACAGATAATGAGAAAGAAGCTTTGTGCAGACTATGAAAAGACTCTGTTTTTTTCTTTCTTCACTCTATTTTTTTTTTTTTTTTTTTTCACTCTATTTTTTACCTGAGAATAGATGAAAGTTCCTAGAATTGCAATGGCAGCACCGAGGGCATTGACAGGTTTAACTGGGTTTTGGAAAATGATGATTGAGGCGACAATGACTGAGATCCGCTTCATTGTGTTTCCAACGCTAAATGTGAGTGGTGAAATCTGGTTGAGGGACATGTAGGAGACTTGATTATACAAATGGTAGAACACACTCTGTGCCACTACCCACCTGAATTCAAACATTTAGAATCAACTACCTTACAAGGTTTCAAATCAACTTTTTTGAAAAAAACTTATCTCTTTTGCTTTGTACAAGATCAATAGATAAAAATTACCAGACGAAGTTTGGTCCGATTTGGGAGACGGCGTTTTGCCAACCAGCAGCCCACATTTGGGGACCTTCCACGGCAATGGCGAAAGGAGTAACAATGAGAAGAGACATCATAGATAAGCAAGCATAGTAATTCATCCCACTCACTGACTTCCCCTCCATCCCCTTCTTTGAGAATATGTTACGAAACACAAATGCCAAATTCGATATCATAGCTCCCATAAACCCTGAAAAAACCAAGAAACACCCTTTTATTTACATCTTGCATAAGATTGTATTGACTCAAAACACTCTTCATTGAATGACAACAGCTTTTTAAGGCACCAAATGGATGTTGTTAATTACCGATCATATTGAAGTTGAGCTCCGTGACTGCAGCAAGAGCACATCCTCCAATAATGGGTAAGAGGGAGAGGTAAACAGGTAAAGGGAATGCCTCGCCTAAGAAGAGGCTTGAGACAAGGACGCTAAAGGCTGGCTCACTGCTTTTGATGATGTGTGTGAAGGACACTGCGACTTTAGACATACTCACTGTCGCTGCTACATGTCCAATCGTATGTGCCAAAGCCACCTGAACAATCAAAATCATCATCACACAGCTCTATCAGTACACTTAATCTAAATTCACAAATTCAGCTTCCAAATTACAGAATCTACAGTTTTCATCATAGAGCTAATCAGACGAGCCCCTTTCAAGATCAAACACACCTAAAGCAAGACAATTTATGAAGCAACAACACTAATGAAAGTTAAATCCTTTACCGGGAACAGAGTTTTCCAGAAATCGAGATCGGTTTTAGGAGCTTCTGCAACTCCAGTGACCCAAGAGACAAGCATCATCAAAGAGCCACAAGCAAGAGAGAGCGTCGAAGTTAGCCACGGGTAAGGAAAAGCATTCAAAACCTTCTTGTTGTAGATATTGAACACAACGTTCAATGCCCACCAAGTCGCGAAGTAGATCCCAATCTTCACCTTCTGTCCCGATTGTTCGTCAGGAACGTCGATACCGATTTCAATAGGACGAGACCGGTCAGCCTCGTAAGCTCCAACCCTAAAAACACCACTCCTCTGCGCCGCCGCCAAAGTGAAATTCGACAAATTCTGAGCTGATAAAAGAGGTTTCTGAGGTAAAGGATTAGGCTTTTGGAAGTTTCCGATAATGGGTAAGGGAGAAAATCGAAGCTTTGCCGGAATTGATCGTCTTACGCCGGCGATTGCGGTTAAGGAAGATGAAACCGGTTTAATTGAAGAAATCATCGGTTCTTAATTTGGGAATTACAACAACTGGGTATTGGTGTAACCGATTGATCTCGGAGAGGGTTTGATTGAAGAAGTGATAGAATGAGAAAAGAGTCGTTTGTTTCTTGGGAAAATGGAAGAGACAAAGAGAAGGTTTTTATAGGGTAAGGAAGGAGGTGAGGGCAGAGAGGAGGGAAAAGTATGGGTCTTTATTAGAGGTATGCGACAAAAGAAAATTTCAGATTATGTTTAATTACGTAAAGACCCTTAGATTTGTGTCTATTCGTGAGCTCTATGAGATTGGTCTTTAGTATTTACGTCTTGTTGGCTGTAGCGACTGTCCATGAGCTAAGCTAAGCATCCGTGTTTTGATAAGATGAGACTGAAATTAAAATAAGAGTTAATGATTGGTTAAGCAAAACCAATTAATTCAATTCCTTGCACTTCTATTTGGTCTTACCTTTTTAGGGTTGCCACACACAAAATCATAGCTTAATGAATAATGAAGCAATTCTTTTTTGGAAACATAAAGAATTAGTTGCATTTGCATCTAGATTGTTAATATATGATAGCAAAAACACAAACGTAAGTATAAACGCTAACAAATATATGTGGTCTTATTATACCAATAAAAAGAGAATGGTCTCATTCAGTATACTAGACAAAGCATTGATCTATGTTACTATGTAGCAAAGTAATTCTAAGGAAAAAATTAACCGGTCACAGAACGATATGGATATATAGATCACCATATAAATGCGATCATATAAATTATGTGATTGAATGAAGTTTAAAGAATTGTAGAATCAATCTTTTTATTTTGTGGATTACCAGTAAGTAATTAAATTGGTTTATATGATATACATAAGAATTATGTGTTAAAGTGTATTATGAACCGTTGAAACGAAACTTGGTCACATGTGTTGTGAATCGACGTTGTATCTCCGGGACGTAACGAACGTGAACTTGGATAGAGATTGAATCGCGCACGAGAGCACTTTCTTTAAAGAGTATTTCGACCCTTCTCAAGCCTTGGGTTACACGAAATCCCTTCTAGGATAAGACAATCAAAGTTCTCTCTTGTTCTAGGCTAAGACACAAGAGAAACAAATAGAGCTTTTGTGTTTTGTTTTTGTGTTTTGCACTAAAGATTAAGACAATCTTTAGTCTCGTGATCGCATTTTTTGTTTCCCTTATCTTCACTGCGTTATGAAACACTTTATTGTTTTGGTCGCCTACGTCAAGCCAGTGGAGCTTCGCTTTTTGCTTTAAAAAACCTTCCTCAAGTTCTGATACATGTAGCCATGTTCCATATGCTGCAGCTTCTTCATTCACTGCATCAACTGTTGGATTTGCTAGAGTAGCCTCCTGCTTTTTACAGAGCTCAGTGTGTGCAGCCTTTGTTCTTTTAACTAGGTCCCCCAATCTGTCTCGACTTAGTGCTCTGATGTCTTGCTTCAGCTCCTTTAGTTTTTTCGTGAATCTGAACATGGCGGATGTGGAGTGGAATAGAGCCTCTGAATTCTCCCAGTGAGATTGAATTAGAGGCAAAAATTCTGGCATATTCGCAACTGAGTTGACAAATTTGAAAGGTCTTCTCGCTGAAGTCGTCCCCATGTTTAAATGAGTTCGACTCCGCAAGTGATCCGAGCACCCTCCTGCCTCGAAGACACAATACGCTTGTGGAAAACGATGCAGCCAGACATCGTTTATAAGAACTCGATCTAGCTTCTTACATATTAACCCCTCGTCACGTTTATTGCACCATGTGAATAATGGACCATGGGACCCCATGTCCGTCAAATCACAGTACCTTACAACATCTTGAAAATCTCGCATACCCGGTGGAAGAGTAGGTGCATGTTCAAAGTCTGAATGTTCCTCCCCATCCAAGATCTCGTTATAATCTCCCATTAGTAACCAAGGTTTATTTTGGAACATTTGAGAATCATGATGATTCCGTAAATCTTCCCATAAACTTTTCCTTTCTTCAGCTAAGTTTTTTGCGTAGATGAAAGAGCAAAAGAATTCCTCTGTTTCTCCTTCCAACAACACGGAACATGTGATGATTTGATCACTTTTATAAACTGGAGTTAACCGTACAGTAGATCTCCAGAGTACCCATATGCGACCCAATCGATGATACTCATAGTTTGCCATAAAAGACCAATCTCTAAATGTAGAAGATGCTATACGAACTGCTTTCTTTTCCTTGACTCGCGTCTCTAATAGGCAGCCAAATTGCATTTCTTCATTATTTATCCAGTTACGGACGACGGAATGTTTAATAGATTTGTTGAAGCCGCGCACATTCCATGAGAAGCTCGTCATTTAAAGATTTTTTCGGGGAACCTTCTTGCTCAAAATAACTGGGAGGATATCCTTAGTTACTTGAGTCGAAGTTTCCGATGTGGCCTTTATCTTTTTCTTAGAGATGCGTGCTGAGGGAGCCCTTCCTCTTCCCCCTTGCTCCGTATCTTCTTTCTTTTCTATTTGTTGAGACTCTGTTCGTGTCATAGTTTCCCCTGCAGTCTTTGTTGCATCTTCTAATGAGTTATTATTCTCTGAAATTTCTCCGTCCTCCTCATCTTCTTCATCAATACTCAGAACTGCAAACTTTGATGCCGACACAATCGAAGTGGATTGCTCTGTCACACCAGAATTCTTTGCCGGACTTCTACCTGCCTTCGATGGAGATACTGTGGACCACTCAGTTTCTGAGTTTGCAGCAGCCTCCTTTTCGGCCTGAGGTATGTCACTTTCTAACTTTTCTTTGTCAGTTACTTGTTCTGCTTCCAGCCCTTGCAGGTTGGATTCCAGAACTGTAGTGACCTCGCTAATCGGTTTTGATTCAACTCAAGAAATAAAATGTGAAGATGGGACAGTAGCTGCAACTCAAGAATTGATAAAACAAGAAGCGGTCAGATTTTTCTCAAGTTTCCTAGGCCACACGCCAGAAGATTATGAGGGTATATCAGTTGAAATGTTAGAATCGCTACTCCAGTTCCGATGTAGTGACGAAAACAGAGCAATGCTTGAGAAAGAGGTCACAAATGAAGAAGTCAAGAAGGTACTTTTCTCGATGCCTGCAAATAAAAGCCCGGGACCAGATGGTTATACTAGTGAATTTTTCAAGAGTGCTTGGCCGGTGATAGAAAATGACTTCACGGTGGCAATCCAATCTTTTTTTAAGAAGGGATTTCTACCTAAAGGGGTTAATACAACTATCCTAGCGTTGATTCCGAAGAAAGAAAATGCTCAAGTTATGAAGGACTACCGACCAATATCCTGTTGCAACGTCTTGTACAAAGTGATCTCAAAGATTCTAGCAAACCGGTTAAAAGATTTGTTGCCACAGATCGTCTCCTCAAACCAAACTGCCTTTGTGAAAGATCATCTTCTCATGGAAAACGTCCTACTCGCATCGGAATTGGTTAAGGACTATCATAAAGAAGACATCTCACCCCGTTGTGCGATGAAGATAGACATATCCAAAGCCTTTGACTCGGTTCAATGGACCTTCTTACTCAACACACTACAAGCCCTGAACTTCCCAGAAAGGTTTATACACTGGATCAGACTTTGTGTAACAACAGCAACTTTTTCGGTACAAGTGAATGGTGAGCTTGCGGGTTTTTTTGGCAGTGCTCGGGGGCTAAGGCAGGGATGTGCTCTGTCACCTTACTTATTCGTGATTTGTATGAACGTTCTATCTCACTTAATCAACAAGGCAGCGGCGGAGAAAAAATTTGGTTACCATCCACGGTGTCAAAACATTCTCTTAACGCATCTTTGTTTTGCAGATGACCTTATGATTTTTGCAGAGGGGACAAAGAGATCAGTGGAGGGTGTTATCACGATCTTTGATAAGTTTGCGAGTATTTCTGGCCTGAAAATAAGCTTGGAGAAATCTACCTTATACATGGCTGGGATAAAACAAAGCACGCAGGAAGAGATTTTGCAAAACTTTCCATTTGAGGCAGGCTCTCTACCAGTGCGGTATCTCGGGCTGCCGATAATGACCAAAGCAATGACAAGCAACGACTACCTACCTTTAATCGAGAAGATAAGGAACAGAATCAGTACATGGACAAGCAGATTTTTGTCGTATGGGGGAAGACTGCAGCTCATAAAGTCAGTTCTTATGAGTATCACAAACTTCTGGTCGTCGGCGTTCCGGTTGCCGGGAAAGTGTATGAAAGAGGTAGAACGACTTTGCTCCGCTTTTCTGTGGAGTGGCCCAGATTTGAAATCGCATAACGCGAAGATAGCATGGCAAGTAGTTTGTCTTCCTAAAGGTGAAGGAGGCTTAGGTCTCAGACCTCTAAAGGAGACAAATATAGTTTCTGGTCTAAAATTAATCTGGAGACTGCTTGCAACCAAGACTTCCTTATGGGGGCAGTGGATTCATAAATCACTAATCCGAAATAAATCATTTTGGGACATCCGTGAGTCATCTCAGCAGGGTTCATGGATGTGGAGAAAGATTCTCAAGCTCAGGGAGACAGCAAAAAATCTCCACAAAATGGAAATCAAAAGTGGAAGAAACACTTCATTTTGGCATGACAGATGGTCTTCCATGGGGAGAATGGCAGACCTGCTCGGGGATAGAGGGTGTATTGATCTTGGGATCACGAAAAACTCAACGGTGGAAACAGTTCTAACCACTCATCGGAGAAGAAGACATCGAGTGGACATTTTGAACAGAATTGAAGCAGAGATTGAAGGAGCAAAATCGAAACAGAGAAATGAGGTTGATGATGTACACCTATGGAAGTGTCGGGCTGGTTTCAAACGCAAGTTCCTAACATGTGAAACGTGGAGACTTATTCGAACCGAGAAACCTGCTTGTGAATGGGCAAAAGCCGTGTGGTTTTCGCAAGCCACACCAAAGTTTGCGTTCATAACTTGGTTAGGAATGCATAATAGACTTCCTACGGGCGACCGGATGTTGAAATGGAATCAAGGGGCAGACACTTCCTGTGCTTTCTGTCAAAACCCGGTGGAGTCAAAGAATCACATTTTCTTTCACTGCAGCTACTCACATCAGATTTGGAAAACACTTACTAAAGGGCTCCTTGGGAACCACTTCACATCAGATTGGGACCTACTTAGATCGTTAATCTCTGGCACTGCTCTTGAAAAACGCTACTTGTTGCTCCTAAGATACTCGTTTCAAGCCACGGTTCACTCCATATGGAGAGAACGCAACAATCGTAGACACGGTGAAGACCACATCCCAGCTCCTCGCCTTGGCCAAATGATAGAGAAAACCATTCGGAACAAGATCTCTCTCCTCCGCTGCTCGGGGAATCAGAAGTACCAAGACCTCCTCATTATTTGGTTCTCTACTCGAACTTAAGTTTGTAAACAAATGCCAAATCTATCACCTTCAAAACTGAAGCACTTGATGTAACACTGGTTTTTTGTATGAATAAATTTTACATTCATTCAAAAAAAAAAAAAAAAAAAATCTTTAGTCTCGTGAATCTCTCTTTTCTCCTCTTCTTCTCTCACTTTGACACAAGAGAAACAAAGTTTATATATGGTTCAAAAGTTGTGACGTACGTTTGCAACCGTACGTTTAAATAATAACCATAAATTGAATAGTTGCAATGGTTAATTTAATAACCGTCGGTTTACACTTAAATTTATAACATTCCTCCCCCATTTAAGTGTAATCTTTGATTCACAAAATTAACAACACATAAACCAAACTCATGCATAAATGTAAATATCGTAACGATTGAATTTACATCTTAGTAATATTACACATTCCAAATGCTCGAGAATCAAGATGTCCTACGGATTGAATCCTTCAACTCATTTTGAGCACATGAAGATAATACACACACGAATTCACTCACTACTCTAAGTGTTTATCCTTGACACTATTATAAGCCATGTGTCCTTATCCTTTCATGAGTGTGTACAAAGCCAAGTCCGAGCTTCTTGAAGCGGCTACACTTCACACCCATATAGGTAGATCTTTTAATCTTGCACCTGCAAAATGCAATTTTCCAAAAGATCTATTAAGAAGAAAACTTCAACCTAACCTTTTCTTGCAGATCTAAGCACTTTCTTTGGGATGATTTAAACTAGTGCTTCAATCTCTAAGTGTGGGCTTTCCGCATTGAATTCAGCCTCTAACGTTGTATTAGAGGGGAATTGGGTATCCCACCATTAGAGATTTCAAATGGACTTTAATCCCATCCCTTTAGCCGACTTGATCACCAAGTCTCTAGCTAGTCCTTTTGTCAAGTGATCCGCTAGATTTTGCTCAGACCGAATAAATCCTATAGTAATCACACCATGAGTGATCAGCTCACGTATCCCGCTATGTCTCAAGCCTAGGTGTCGCGACTTACCGTTATACACTTGGCTATAAGCTTTAGCCAAAGTAGCTTTACTATCGCAATGGATAGAAATGGGTGACACCGGTTTCGGCCACAATGGAATCTCGGAGACTAAGTTTCTTAACCATTCCGCCTCTCTCCCTGCAGCCGCTAATGCTACAAATTCCGATTCCATAGTAGAATTTGTAATACAAGTTTGTTTCTTTGATGCCCATGAAATGGCACCTCCCCCAAGTAGGAACACCCAACCACTTGTAGAAGAATGATTTTCCTCGTTGGTGTTCCAACTTGCATCCGAATATCCTTCTAAGACCGAAGGAAATCCAAAATATGACAAACCATAATTTATGGTTCCTTTCAAGTACTTGAGCACCCGCCTTACAGCTTGCCAATGATGAGTACTAGGATTACTAGTATATCTACTCAACTTTCCTACCGCATAAGCTATATCCGGTCTAGTGCTAGTCATGGCATACATTAAGCAACCAATTACTCGTGAGTACTCGAGTTGTGATACCGCTTGTCCCGTATTAGGCATAAGCTTCACGCTCGCATCCATGGGAGTGCTCACGGGAGAACAATTTTCATAATTGAACTTTTTAAGCACTTTCTCAATGTAATGTGATTGAGTTAAAGATATTCCTTTGTTCTCACGCTTGATTCGAATTCCAAGAATCACCTCCGCCTCCCCCATGTCTTTCATGGCAAAATTTGATGATAAGAACTCCTTTGTAAGTTCTACTTGTCTAAGGTTGGTACCAAAGATCAACATGTCATCAACATATAAACAAATGATCACTCCATTACCGGAATCATCAAATTTGCTATACAAACACTTGTCCGACTGATTTAATTTAAACCCATTTGACAAGACAGCCTCGTCAAACCTTTGATGCCACTGTTTAGGTGCTTGCTTTAGACCATATAATGACTTTACCAACTTACACACCTTATGTTCATTACCAAGCATAACAAACCCTTCGGGTTGTTTCATATACATCTCTTCTTCCAAGACGCCATTTAAGAATGCCGTCTTGACATCCATTTGGTGGATCACAAGGTTATGAATGGATGCCAAACCAATTAATAACCTTATAGAGGAGATCCTAACAACCGGAGCATATGTATCAAAATAATCAATGCCTTCCTTTTGTCTAGAACCTTGAACAACCAACCGAGCCTTAAATTTGTCGATCGTTCCATCGACTTTCATCTTCTTCTTGAAGATCCATTTGCATCCTAAAGGCTTGCAACCAGGTGGAAGATCCGTTAAGAACCACGTATTATTTCCCATGATGGAATCCATTTCATCATTTACGGCTTCTTTCCAAAAAATAACGTCATTAGACGTCATAGCCTCACTAAAAGTTCTAGGTTCATCATCAATATGATAACAATATGAGTATTGGAAACCAATCTCATCTCTTGACCCTTCAACTAAGTAAAGTTGAAAATCGGGACCGAAATATTTTTCGATTCTCCCTCGTTTACTCTTACGAAGCGTAGGTGACTCGTTAGGAGGAACGAACATGTCGTCTCTTTCCTTTGTTCCACTTGAATTAGGAATTAAATCCTTTGGTCTAGGTATCGACGAGAAACGATTCTCATCAAATATTGCATCTCTTGACTCAATTACGGTGTGAACCGCTATAGAATCATTAGGTTCTATGACATAAAACCTATATGCCTTGGAATGCAAGGCATAACCAATGAAGATGCAATCAATACCTCTTTCTCCCAAAGTCTTAATCTTTGGTTGGGGTAATCTAACGATCGCCCTACAGCCCCAAACTCGAAGATAGTTCAAGTTTGGTTTCTTTTTATACCAAAGTTCATATGGAGTAACTTTGTTCCTTTTGTTGGGAACTCTATTTAATAAATAACAAGCCGTTAACATGGCTTCACCCCAAAATCCGTCACTTAATCCCGAGTAAGATAACATGGAATTAACCATTTCTTTTAGAACTCTATTTTTCCTCTCGGATATACCATTTTGTTGTGGCGTATACGGAGCCGTAGTCTCATGTATTATGCCCACGGACTGAAAATACGTAGGATCATAATACTCCCCACCTCTATCGGTGCGTAACTTCTTAACCAAGTCACTATGTTGTAATTCAACCTCGGTTTTATAAACCTTGAATTTATCTAAGGCCTCATCTTTAGCATGTAATAAATACACATAACAAAAACGAGAATAATCATCTATGAACGTGATGAAATATTTCTTGTTTCCTAAAGATGGTGTAGCATGTAAGTCACATAAGTCACTATGAATAAGTTCAAGCACCTTTGAATTTCTTTCAATGCTTTTAAAAGGTTGTCTAATTATCTTAGTCAACATGCATGTTCTACACTTCTCTATATTCACGTCAAAAGTAGGAATTAATCCTTCTTTAGACATATCAATCATTGTTTTATAATGCACGTGGCCTAATCTTGCATGCCATAAAGAAGTATCATTTTTGCTAGAACATGCCATGTAAATAGAATTGACAACTTTATTAATATTAAGCATAAACATGCCATTACAAAAGTATCCAAATCCAACAAAGATACCACACTTAGATAAGACATACTTATCTGACTCATACACTTGTTTAAATCCACACTTATTTAAAACACTACCGGAGACTAAGTTTTTCCTAATTCCGGGTACATGAATTACATCATTAAGATCAAGAGTTTTCCCGGAACTAAACTTTAACACCACTTTTCCACGACCTAGGATAGGAGCGGTTGACTCGTTGCCCATATAAAGTACGGATCCATCTTGAACCGGCTCGTACATCTTGAACCAGCCACGATCCTTGCAAACATGTATTGTTGCACCCGAGTCAATCCACCATGCCACCTCATCATCCTGCACATAGAATGCCTCAGCTATTTTTGATACATAATACACTTTTGAGTATGAATCAAAAACAGAATTCTGACCTTGATGAGAGGATGGGCCTTGATCCTTAGACCCTTGCCCAAAACGGTTTTGTTGTGTTTTATTCTTATCCTTTGCTGCCCGACAATCACGTTTGAAGTGACCCGGCTTGTTACAAATCCAACAAACGCTCTTGAATCGTTTGTTAGATCCATCATTGGTGTTGTTAGTAAAGGGGCGCTTCTTCCCCTTGTTCTTTATTTTAGAACTCCCACTCTCCTCCATCATATTGATTGAAGAAGTTTCAGCCTCCTTATCTTTGGGTTTTCCACCCTCTTGCACCCTTAGAGATTCCTCTATGCGCAAATGGCTACCAAGTTGTACAAGAGACAACTCTTCCTTTTTGTGTTTTAACATGCGCCTAAAATCTTTCCACGAAGGCGGCAACTTGTCGATGATACACGACACCGAGATGGATTCATCCATCTTCATGTTGTGTTGAGCGAATTGGCCTAGGATGCGAAGTAATTCATTGTATTGCTCCATTACCGGCCTTGAATCGGACATCTTGTAATTATTAAAATCACTCACAAGGAACTTCTTACTAGAAGCATCCTCGGCCATGTACTTCGATTCCAACGCATCCCATAGTTCCTTTGCGGATTCGACATTTTGATAGACATCAAAGAGAGAATCAGACATACCGTTGAGAATGTGGCCACGACATATGTAGTCATCGTTTTCCCACTTAAGTTGCTTCCTTGTCTCCTCCACGGACTCGTTCTCACCATTCTCCGACACGGTGGGCATTGGCACACTTAGAACGTGAACCACATTGAGCGTTGTGAGGAGAAAGTGCATCTTCTTTTGCCATCTTCTAAAATCAACTCCTTCAAACTTATCCAATTTGCCAAACTTTGACGTCATCTCACGCACAGAAACATTAGCATTGTTCACCGTAAATACTCTTTAAGATTGTTGTGAATCGACGTTGTATCTCCGGGACGTAACGAACGTGAACTTGGATAGAGATTGAATCGCGCACGAGAGCACTTTCCTTAAAGAGTATTTCGACCCTTCTCAAGCCTTGGGTTACACGAAATCCCTTCTAGGATAAGACAATCAAAGTTCTCTCTTGTTCTAGGCTAAGACACAAGAGAAACAAATAGAGCTTTTGTGTTTTGTTTTTGTGTTTTGCACTAAAGATTAAGACAATCTTTAGTCTCGTGAATCTCTCTTTTCTCCTCTTCTTCTCTCACTTTGACACAAGAGAAACAAAGTTTATATATGGTTCAAAAGTTGTGACGTACGTTTGCAACCGTACGTTTAAATAATAACTATAAATTGAATAGTTGCAATGGTTAATTTAATAACCGTCGGTTTACACTTAAATTTATAACAACATGTGAGACAACTTCATTAATTTTATAATGTTTGATGCTAACTCTCATAAGCTTTCCTTACCGCCAAAACAAAAAATGTTTATAATTTAAAGAAGCATACGCCAGACCAAACATTATTACTATTATTTTTCATTTATTAGGACTTCATATTACATTTTACTTAATCTTTTATTTGGAAAAATTCGAGAATACTTGACAGATTTCCAATAACATTACTCCTCATGATCAAGGATTGTGGTAATAGTTTAATTGTTGACAAATCATCACTACACTCATACATCCCTGTTATCGTACGATCGACTCTAACGTGTAAACCATCATAGTATCTACCAATATTATGAGAACGAAAATCAGTTGTGTTGTCCGCTAACAATTTCAATTGTTTCAGCGTATCTAATATATTTCGAGACTAATAATTGATCAAAAATTTGGTGCGACCAGAAAAATCAAATATTGTGATTTAAGAGGTTGGTTTTAGAACCTCAAAACAAGGTGACAAAAGATTTTTTTTTTTGATGCATATCGAGTTGATTTCACGATTCTAAAAATACCACTATGAAAAATGCACGCCATTGTTGTCCTAGATATGTCTTTATAGTTTCTCTAACTGGTGCAAGATCGGAACTTGCTGTTATGTTACACTTTTGGATTGAAAACCCCGAGTTCATGTTGGGTCGTTGCGTGACTGAGCTGTTATCACGTTGCTTTGTCCAACCAACGGCTTCCGTGCCTCAATTTGACAATGTTGAAACACTGCTGTTGTATGTCCACAAATTATATCTACCGTCCCGGGTGATGTAGCACTCACGATAAAATTGCCTACCCCAATGAGCGTATAAAGTATCTTGATACGCATCAATACGGCAACGGTGAATGACTATAGCGTCAGCTTTCACTCGGAGAGCTACGCTTGACTACAAATATATGTTTGAGAACTTCTGTGAGATTATATAGATTGAAACATATGTTCAAATTTTAAATGCTAATCAACTATGTACCATAATAAAATGTTCTTTTCAATGTTTTTTTTTGGTAGTTTAGATATGCTAGCCTTTGACCCAAGAAAAGAAATATGGTATATATATATAGAGATGGGTATTTAGTATATACGTATTGTTGGCCGTAGAGAATATCCATGAGCTAAGCTAAGCTAACTTAAGCATTCACATTTGATATTAAAATATGAGTTAATGTTTGGTGAAGCAAAATTACTTAAATAATTCAATTCCTTGTATTGTATGAATGCATTTATGACCAAGAAACAAAACCATGTTTTAAGTCAAAATTGGGTTTTTGAGGTTGACCAAATATATGTTGGAGCAGCGAAGGTTGTTGCCGACTCTTTGGCTAATCAAACTCTAATTTCTTATGAAGTTGTTAGTTACGTTGATAAAAAGAAAAAAAAAAGAAAAATTTAGCAAAACATATGTTAAATATAAGCAAAAGATAAGTAAATGTACAATTTGGTTTAACGTTTATAGTTTTTTATTGGCAGTATGAATCAAATTTGTCTCCACTATATAAAACAAATTGAATTTCATCATCTTTCAAAGCTGTGGATTTGTTTTAGATATTTACAAAAAATTAACAGATATCTAAGTTTGGTCCATCATATTAACTAATTATTTTTACAAAACTATTAAATTTAATTTACTAAATATTAAATATGAACACCATGAAGCTGAAAACATAGCAAATATTCATTGTGGTTCATTGTGGAAACACTACAAGAAAACATAGCAAATTCCGACAAACCAAATAGTCGGAAATTCGTCGGAAATGGACGTTTCCGACGAATTTCCGACTACACCCAGTTTGTCGGAATTCTCTGGTCGGAAAACAATATTCGTCGGAAATTCGTCAGAAATTTCGGTCGAGATGAGTTATCGGAAAATTCGTCGGAAATATTTGTCGGAAAATCGTCGGAAATGTTCGTCCAAAGCCCGTCGGAAAGGTGTCGGAAATGTCCGTCGGAATAGCGACGGAAAATTTTCCGACTATATCCCGACGGCATATTCCGACGCCATTCCGAGGAGATTCCTAGAAACGACGCCGCAAGATTGAGTACGATTCCGACGATTTTCCGACCAAAATCGTCGGAAGTTCGTCGGAACGTTCCGACGAATTTCCGACAAAATATAATATAATAATATATTTAATAGTTTCCGACAAATCGTTTTTTTATTATTTTCCGATTAATTTCCGACGAAATATTATATTTTATTAAAAAATATATATTTATATTTTATTTTTAATTAATATAATTAATTAAATTAAATAATATTATTTTAATTTAATTGTAATAATTCAATAAAACAACACACAAATATTATATAAAAACATAAATAAACATAATTAAAATAAAATAAAATTCACCACATAATATAAAAAACATAATTAAACATTAATAAGTTCTTAAACAACTAAAAATTATTACAAACGCGAATATTATATATTATCAAATAGATTGTCAACGTTGTTTGTTTCATTTTCATTTCCGGGTTGATCTTGGCGAGAAGGCGGAACGAGGTCGGGATGAAGACGGGCCATCATATCCATCCAAAACTTACAATCTTTTAATTGAATCTTCAACTCTTTCATCTCGGCTGCATTTTCTTGACAATTCACGTGTGCATGTGAATATGACGAACTTCCGCCCATGTCTTCGTCAAACGGAATGGAACCGAATCCAAATCTACGTCCTTTTTTAACTTCAACTTGCTATTATAATGAAAATATTGTTAGTAAATAAAACATATTATCTAAATTATAATATTTTAATTACTATTAGTTACCGATCGGAAAATATCGTTTTTTTCTGCTTGGGTGAGTTGATAATCATCAGGCGTGTCCTCATGTTGACTCAATTGTGTGAGTTTCTCTTTCTCCATCTCCCGACATCGACGAGCTATTGCCTCAGCTTTTTTATCAACAAATGTCCCGTCCGATTTCCGTTTGTGAGTCTCCTCCATGAATGTCACCATATCGGGAAACTCACCGGTTTCGGGGTTACGCTTGCATTTAAAATATTTATTAGTTAAAAATTTACAATAAAATTTATTATAATGCAAATTGAAATGTAAAAAATTTAAAGGTAACCACTTTAGAATTTCCGACAAATTTTCCGACTAATTTTTTCGATCAAGTTGTCGGAATTTCGTCGGAACATGTGCAGTGAATAATCACGTGTTTACCTAGTTTTTTCCGACAAGTTTCCGAACAGTTTGCGATGACATTGGACTGACGGAATTTTCCATGGTTTCCGACAAATAGTTCCGACGAAATTCCGACGAATTGTTAATCGTCGGAAAAGTTTTTATTTTTCCGACGACTTTCCGACGAAATATTATTTTCTTGGAAGTTTGTCGGAAATTCCCCGGAAATCCGTCGGAATTTGCTATGTTTTCTTGTAGTGAAACTAAATTCATTCATAGCATATTAGCATGGGAGAATCCTTTCTCTGAACCATAGGGTTTATGTGATTACCTCGGGAGTGGAATATATAAACTTCTTGTCGAGACCGGTAAGCCATTATAAACCATCTTGAGTTCAACATCTCTCATCGTAAAAGAAATGACTACGAAAGTGGAGAAGGCTATTAGGAAACGGAAAAATGTTGAGAGCTTTGTGTGGACCGCCATTGTAAGAGAATAGAAGAGTTTGTTTTTCTCTCTCTTCAAGTAAGTTTGGAGAAAATATGAGATTGAAAGAAAACTTCAGAAGTCAAAAAAGGATGAGATGTTTGGATTTAATTCTCTCGGGATCTGGCTGTCTTTTTAAGGAGACAAAACGAACATTAAATTTATTTGAGTGTATTTTATTATAATTACCACTTCAGATCGTTCATATACATATACTGTCAATTTGAGATTTCCTTGTTACTACATTATATTTCTGTGCGTTTCTTTTAGTATTTGTATTTGTAAATTTTACAGTAATAAAATAAATTATCATCTTTATTATGCATGAATCATTTTGTATTTATTTGCACAAATTGTTGATATGTTCGTGGCCGGCCCAATGTAATTATATGCCTAAAGTAGGAAATTTTTTTTTTTTGCCCAACTAACACATAAATGTAAAAAATTCACAAAAAACAGTTATAAAGTTTTGAACTCGGGACCTGTTGCCTACTAAAATAAGACACTGCTGCTACACCACATGCATCTTTTTCAGCAAATGACGCCCTAAAATTAATAATATATTTTTGGTGCCTAAAGCACAAGCTTCAACTGCTTTAGCTCAGAGCCGGGTCAGTAATCGTCAATTGTTGATATGTTCGTTTCCCTTTGAATAAAATTGTAGTTACAGATCTTATTCATTATATTACATCCTAATCGAAATTTTAAATAATAATTGATATATTAGTATATCATCTATAATGATGGTTGTAATTAGACGATACGTTTTCTAAAAGAGTTAAGTGTAATGTGGCATCTTGGTGAGTCAACACAAAGAAGAGGGCATGCCTCGTTGGATGAGAGTATCTAAATCTTTGTCACCACGGCCACTGCAATTAACGACCACCTTGGCTCCATCGCGCAGAGTAGGAACGAGTTTGTCGAGGAACGCGAGCGCGTGAGACGCTTCCAGTGCCGGTATTATTCCCTCCAATCTGCTTAATCGCATGCACGCTGCAGTCGACAAGATATAAGATTAATGTTTTATGTAATAACAATTCTTGTAAAAATTATAAAGAAAACATTAGTAGTAAGTAACTATAGAGGTACGTACCTTGAATGGCTTCTTCGTCTGTTGCTGTATAGAACTCGGCTCTGCCAGTTTCTTTCATGAAACTAATCTCCGGTCCAACTCCTGGATACTCTAACCTACGACCATGTAATCAAGCATCTGTCAATATATTACGTCAATATAATACTTCTCTTTGCTATATACTTGGTTTTCAAAATTAATTTTACCCAATCGCATATTATTCCCAGCTTGGAATTTTGATTCAGCCAGGAAAAATATCCGGTTCAATCAGACCGGTTCATAGCTGATCAGGAGACGTGACTTGCATATGCCATATTGCATGTGATAAACGTTATTTTATTAAAAGGACGTGCAAAATAACTTTTTTTTTTTAACTTGTACAAGTACAAATGTATAAGACGACTTCAGATATTATATCGTATAATTTTATTAACGATGCATCAGCCTCTATGACTACACTTTCTTAACAAAAAAAAAAACACACACTCAATGACTACTTTATGTCTTTATCACATGGTAAATTTAGAATTTCTATGTCAAGGCTTGTAATTCATTTATTTAAAATAAATTTAAATGGAAATAAATAATTATGATATCTACTTAGACTAATTTATTTTCAAATGATTTTTTTTTTTAAAAGAGATTAGTTTAGTTTTTCCAATCGAGATGATTAACTCAGATCATCTAGTCGAGGTTCCTACCAAATCTATATTGAGATTATAACTATAACACTTACCCAACTCCTACGGAGTGTGGTTTAAGTATCTGTCCTTGATCATCTTGCAATAAATAGCTCATGGAACCATGGTATACACCAACATCTCCAACGGCCAAAGTAGCTGAATGTTTCCCCGAATCCAGACCGAGCCCCGCAGCCTCGATACCGACTAACCGCACATCCTTATCCCCAACAAACTCATGGAACAAACCCAATGCGTTGGAGGCACTTCCCACACAAGCCACCAATACATCAGGCTTACCACCCCAGAGTTGATTGGCTTGCCTTCTTGTCTCTTTCCCGATCACAGATTGAAACTCACGTACTATTATCGGATACGGATGCGGTCCTACCACAGTACCCGATAAGTAGTATGTGGTATATAGGTTTTCGACCCAGTTTCGAATAGCTTCTGAACTTGCATCTTTGAATGTTCCTTCCACTGATTTCACCTTTTAAGATCGATCAATATATAAAACGAATTTTAAGTTCTGTATACATAATTTGTTTTACATTTAAAACTCATCTATTTAGAAATCAAACAAAATTTAGTGTTAGTGATGATAATTTTGGTGACATTTACATAAAACTTTTTAATTTTATTGTTAGATACCAACATTTTACTTCCTTTACTAATAATATTACGGTAACTATGTTGCTCAAACACTTTATCGCAGGAATGTTACTTGGTCTACTGAAATTTTATAATATAATTAAGTATATTTTAAAAAGGGAGTGGTCCCATATCTTATACACCATAACTTTAAAACTGAACAAATATTCAAACACAACATATGTTAAAACATATAACAAAGTACTGTAAATACTAAAAATGTTGTTTTTCTTAATGCTTTTTTTTTTGGATAAATTAAAAAAATTTCTATATGCTGCGAACCGGATCCGGTTTTGTTTGGTTATGAGTTGAAATAGTAATCGCAAGTTACCTGAGCACCAAGGAGTTTCATGGAACGTACATTAAAGGATTGTTTCTCTATATCAGTAGCTCCCATGAAAACGGTACACTCCAAGGAGAGCTTGGCACATGCAGCCGCTGTGGCGACTCCATGTTGTCCGGCTCCAGTGGCCGCCACCACACGGCTGCAACCAAGCCGCCGGGAAATCATGGCCTGAGCGAGAGCATTATTGATTTTGTGAGACCCACAGTGGCTAAGATCTTCCCGTTTCAGGTATATCTCAGGTCCACCTTCGATGGTTGGAACTATGTTCTTGTAGTGTTCGGTTAGACGTTCGGCGAAGTAGAGAGGCGTTTCTCTTCCTACGTAGTCTCTTAACGATGTGGTAAGCTCCTCCTAGTTATAATTAAAAATAAAGCAATTATGTTTTATTTAAACAATGTTTATTTCCCTAAACAAAAAAATAAATATCCAATTGCAATTTATTTGAACTTGCCTTTTGGTTTTGTTTTTCTCTTTTATTTGCAATAAGCTCAAAATATGAGAAAAACCAACCTGAAATTCGTGATCGCTCATAACAAAATTAAATTCGTCTTCAAGTTCTATCAGGCGAGACATCAATGTCTCCGGTACAAACTTCCCACCGAACCTCCCGAATTTACCGTTGCCGTCACCACGAAGAAACTGCCTCTTGTCGGTTCTTGTTGGGACCGAATCCAACGATGGACTTCTATTACGGCTGATTGCGTTGATTTCACGGTGGTAGCGTTTTGTGGAAACGTCGCAAACAAGCAAGTGTGTCATATGGTGGTTTCTTGCTGGAACCCTAGGAAGTGGCTGCCCTCGTACCTGGATTTTACCGGACGACATGTTTGTCTTTTTTTTTCAGAACACTGGTGTTATATATATATATATCTGAGATTTTCTTAAGGAAACATTTGTTTTGATGAGTTCTTTTTATATAGTCCAAACGAACATGATTTACTTGACATATAAAAATAAAACGGGTTTGATTGTTTTTTGCTACGCATCCATTTGACTCAAATGATTGGAGTTTATACATGTTTAACACGGTATTGCATTTGTAGTTTTGTACACTAGTCCTCTTGATTTTTAAGAAATATAACTTTATCAACGAGATAAATACATGTAATTAGTATTTTCCATGGAAATCATTAATTTTCATTTATTTATATAAAAAGAGAGAGGGAGACTTAAACCTAATGTATCCTCCGTTAACCCAAGATTCTAACTTATTATAGATGTGAGTAACTTCTTTGACTAGGAGTTTTCCGAAATTTGTTACGGGTAAAATTTGTGGCTAATTAGGTGGCTTAGACATAGTGTTTGGTTCTGACTAAAAAAAGAAGCATAGTGTTTGCACACAGGGTGTAATGAATCTACTATCTTGCCTTAAACCATGACCACCGTGCCACCAAAATAAATAAGCAAGGATTGACATATTTTCTTTAGATGTGAGATCTTAACAAAATCAGTACATCACACACGGATGGAATTATGAATGTTAATTTCTTTGATCTTTGTGCGTTTGAAAAAATAAAGGACGATAAGTGCTATCAATAACAATCATATTTTCGGGAGAAACAAAAAACAAGAGGTTGGTAACTGCATGTTCATTAGTTTTCATAGTGTTTGAAGATAAGGTTTTAGACTTTTCTTGTTTCCTTTTGCCACCTTTAAATTGTGCTCTGTACTAGGCTGACGTATAAAGCCAGATTCATTATTTTAAAAAAATAACATAATAATTGTTTTCTCAGATAATTCTGATTCAGGCATTGAAGTTAGGAAATTGCTTCGATGTCCCCCATCCTTTTGTAAACGTATTAGTGACAGGAGCTTATGAGAGAAATTAAAAGCATCATTATTTCCTTGAACTCTAAATCATGAATCCATACATTATTCTTCATTTCTGATCTTTGTAAACTCTCATCCCTATAATAAGTCTAAGAGCTTCTAAATAACGTTGTCCAATTAATTCAAAATTACGTATTTTAACTATAATAAGGGCCTGGTACATGTTACGTGTACGTGAAGGAGTCCCACTCATATCAAGTCTTCGTACTAGAAGGGAAATATAGCTTTGCTTTTTCAGTTGAGCTACTTTGAAGGTTGTCAAAACTTTGTCGAATTAATTTAAATTTCGTATTTTAAACAAAAAATAAAAGAACTTCTAATTTATGAGGAGAGGATTCCTAAATCTATCTACATGGCATCAGACTTACTATGACTAATCACTATCTCAGATTTTCTTGTCCTTCTTTTCGTTACGTCAATTTTTTTTTTTCGTTACATCAAATTCATGCCCGCTATTCAACGTAACACCTCAGATGCTCTGTCCAACCTATACATACCCAAAAAATATCCCCTCCTCATTGTTGATATGTTGAATATGACCGAATTAGCATCTTCAAATTACATCACATGGCCTTGTCTACATGTTTCTCGATGGCCATGACCATATTTCCTCTGCTATGAAGTATTATCACTTTTTAAAATCAATTTTCGAATATTTAAGTCAAATTTTTTATTTTATCTTTCCAATTAATACCTGTTTGTTTTAAGGAATCTTGTTTTCCTTTGTTAAAGAATTTAAGGAATCTTTAATTCGTTCATTTAAAAAAAAAGGTTAATGAAGAAAACGAAGTCTAATTAAGCACACGCAATACACGGAACTTAAAAAGCCCTAAACAAAGACGACCATTACAGTAACGTGCAGGAGCGTACTCATAGATTTAAGTATAAAACACGTAACCATGATTTTGCTGCTTTGAGATCCTAGAATCTCTACTCTTGTTTTCATGCCTTCAATGTTTTAATTTGTGTGATTCCTTTTCTCACAGTTTTTGGTTGTATAGTTTATTAATTATGATCTCTGCCGCTGGTTGGTTGTGACAGTAATAGTATAGGATTATTGATATCTTAATCTATTACTAATAACGTACGGTGCGTATTTATGTTTTAGACTAAAGAAAAAACATTGTGCATGTAAGAAAGTGAGCAGTTATTAGCTCTCTCCGATTTCTCCCAAATTTCTCTCAAATTAATTTGACGGAGAGATGCTTTTGGAGCTAACTAAACCTAAGTTGAAGCTGAAGGTTGTGTATCGTAAGGTCTCCGATTACGATCTGAAAGAAATCGTCCTCTTCCTGATCCTCCTCACGTCGAGCGATTTCTCGTGAGCTTCCTTCACTATCCCTTCCTCTTTTTCTTTGAATTTCCGCTAGTTTTCTAATTTATAGCATATGGGTATTCAAAATTTTCTTTCAAGGATAAACAATTAAAGGTTGGCATTTTTTCGTGCTCTGATCTTCTTGTGCTCTATTTGTTTTTGTTCAATATGAATCCTCGATTAGGTCTTTAATCAGCACAGTTTTGAGATGATACAGAATCTGGAAGCGTGTGATTTCATTTATGTATATTGTGGAATATCTGGAAAACAAATGTGAGAATTCTCTAGTTTTGAGCAAAAAGTTTCGTCACAAGTCTGTACTTCCACTTCTCACTATCATCAGAGTAATTGGTGCTTTCTTCTCTAGATGATAGTAAATTTAGGCTAATCACTGGGTGATATATTCGTGGTTGTGATTAGGTGTTGAAGGAAGCTTCAAGGCTTTATGCTGCAAGCTAGGTTCTGAAGTTCGTCCAAATGATTACAAGAAGCAAGGGGATGCTGAACCTAAAAGACAAGTGAAAGAGACAGAGAGCGAGCCCTCTGTTTTGGAAGATCTTGGTAAGAACTTGTGTTAAGTTATTGCCTACTTTATATGTATCTGACTTCTATTCAAAGAAATAATTGAAGTTGGTAATGGCAGTCATTCGTAATTGTAATCCGGCTAGCACATCTTCTTATAACTATTAGTATTGAGAAGTTGAATACTTCTTCTCCTTTGGTGTCACCAAACGTTTGCTATTGATATTGACAAGTGCTTTTCCCAGCTAAAATTCACTGCCGCATTCATTAGTTTATCGACTTCATGTATATCTCTATTGTGATTTGTGGGAACAGAAGATTATTTAACGAGTTCCATGTCTTTGAAGTCTAATTAGTTCATTGGATGATGGAGTTGATGAATATATCTCTATTGTTATTACTCTCTTTTATAGATGGAGTTGATGATTATTCTGATTTCTAACACTCTTATTTCATTAATTTCAGGCTATTTAGGGATTTGCAGACTAATAAAACTCAGGGAGCTGGATTTGAGCAGCAATGCTTTAACAAGACTATTTTACTAAGTAAGCTTAACATGTTGAAACTAACTTATATATTATCTTGGGGGTTATACAGGATTCAATTGTGGACGGTTAGGAATGGGCCGAATGGCGAAAGATACTGCTATCCGGCGAACTGCTGTAAATTACCCTCCAATGGTTGGTGCATCCTTTGGATTTAACTTGGTCAATCCTTTGTTTTTAATTTATAAATCCTTCTTTTTTGTATTGATGAATCCTTTGTGTAATCTTCAAAAAGTATATCCAAAAAAAAAATTTTAATCTTAAGACCTACTTAGAAGGATCACCATGGAAGGAGATAAGATTCAAATATAGTATTAATTTACTCCTAAAATAAAATAAAACATTGGATTTTAGATTTTTTGGGCTGTTATTTCATGGGCTCATATTGATCTTTGGGGTTCTTTTGGTTAAAGGTTCTACATAACTATAGTGGACTTTTTGTGATCATGGTGCCCAAGTATGAACGTTTTATTTTTAAATAACCAAAAATAGTATTACTTTTTTTTTTTTTACTGAAAATAAACTAGCTTTATAGAACAAACACCCAAAAATAAAATGAAAATATTTTACTTTTTTTCTTCTATAATCAAATTAGTTTACTGAGGCTAATTTAATTTTTTCCCTTAATATTTATTATACAAAGTGTATATATATTTTCTTAGGAAACATTCAAAAATCATTAGGATAATGTTAGATAAATTTTTTATGACAATACCTCCTCGTAATAAAGAATTGTGGTTTTGGCTTCATTGTTAACAAATTATCAGTACACGTAAACATATTTGTTAACGTTCCACTGACCAGAGCGTTTAAGCCGTAATATTATTTGGCAGCCAAATATTTGAATGAAAAATCACGACATTCGAGAGAATTTTCATATAATTCTACACATAAGTGATATTTAGAATCAATACTCGGTGTAGGGCTGGGCATAAAACCCGAAATTCGAAAACTGATCCAAAAAATCCGGAACCGAATCCGAACCGAATAGTCTTATCCGAAAAAAACCCGAACGGATAATTCTCTTATCCGAATTACCCGAACCGAATCCGATCCTCCGATCCGAACCAAAAACCGAAAGGAAATCCGAAAACCAAAAATAAGATTATATATCCAAAAATATTAGTTATAATTTTATAGCAAATAACAAAAATATCCTAAATAACCTAAATCTCGGAATTTTTTTAGTTATATTTGTTAAAATTACACATATTTTTGTAAAATTTAACCAAATTTTAGTAAGATTAAACCAATTTTTATTTAAATTGAACAATTTTTTAGTTTTCTTCCCCCAAAAATCGATCCGAATCCGACACTATCTGAACCGAAACCAAACCGATAACTCATAAAATCCGAACGGATAATAAACTTTCTTATCCAAATCCAAATATATCTGAACCGAAACCGAACCAAAAAGTCATAAAATCCGAACGGATAATAAACTCTCATACCCGAATTATTCAAATTCGACTATATCCGATCCGAATCCGATTCAAAATCCGAATGCCCATGCCTAATTCGGTGTGTAGTCTCCTGATAAATTAAAATACTTCAGCATATTTGAACTATTTTGAATCTGATTATCAAAATTTAGCTGCCAGAAAGATCTAATCTAATAATAACAGGATTTGCTTTCAGAATCTTAAAATAAAATGAAAAATTAATATCTTTTTAGGTGTATATGGCGTGGATCTCATCTTTTATAATCATCGTACTAAAACCTTACATATGATGAGACAAAGAAAAGAAAAAGTAAAACCACTAAAATTTAAATAAGTGTTAAAAATTTGTATGGAAAGCTCTTTTTGTTTTGCATATGTGCCTAAAATTTCAATGAAAAGGATTTTATTACGTTTCACAATTTCTGTATTAATAACACTAAGGGTTTGATTGGTTCTCCCGCTACTACCCGCAAACGCAGCGTTTGCGGGCGGTTGCGGTTGCTAGCGTTTAAAACCAATCATAAAAAACGTTTTATACCGCTCTGAACCGCTCTAGACCGCTCCGAACCGCCGAATTCAAAAGCTCATTCCCGCAAGCGTTTGCGGTTGCGGGCGGTAGCGGTTGGCAAATTATTATTTTTTTATTATTCAAATCCTATACATATATTAAAAAAATACATAAATAACAAATAAATTAAAAAAAAAAATTATCAAACCCTATATATATTAACGTTAATTCTCAAAACCCTAATTTTTTCTATTTACAAAAATTCAAGAATGACAAAATACAAACTAAGTATTGTAATAAAATTATTAATCTAGAGGATCTAAGAATTCAAAACATCTATTTTTTTAGTTTGTCATATTTTTTTTTTTTGTAATTTGTTATATTACTTGATGCTGTTTTTTTATGAACCAAATGCATGAAGTAATAAGCACTTAACTATGAAATATATTATTTTGAATAATTATGTAGTAATTTTATATATTTTATTATTGTTAATTATATATAAATTTTTTTGTATTTTATCATAATAATATAAATATTTGGTGTTTTTATACTTTATTATATAATTATCTATTATATTTCTTTTGATCATTTTCGATTTAACCGTTGTCGCATCCGCTGGTTAACCAGTCATAAAACTCCCGCAAACGCACCAATTTTCAACCGCTTAACCAGTCGTTCAAAATGCATCATAACGCTTGAAACCGCAACTGCCCGCTTCCGCAAACTCCCGCAGATGCAACTGCGTCCGCTGCGTTTAAACCAGTCAGGCCCTAAAGGGCTAATTCAAACGTCACTAAATTTGTATGCCTTTATATACGACCAAAAAAATAAAAATTGTGTGCCTTTATTACTTATGTTTATATTATTAAAAAGACAACATGTTGTGAGATAGATTCGAGAATTGTCAAGATAATGTGAGATAGATTTTCATTACAGCCATACCAAATATTACTATTAAACATATGGGGGACAATAAGGACTTTTTTCTTCTTTTAGAAAACATTCGGAAATCGTCAAGATAATGTGAGATAGATTTTCAATGACAATACTCCTCGTCATAAAGAATTGTGGAATTGGTTTCATTGTTGACAAATCATCAGTACACGTAACCATATCTGATACCGTTCCACCGACCATAATGTTTAAACCGTCATAGTCTTTGGCAGTCAAATATTTGAAGGAAGAATCACGACGGTTGAAAGCATCTTCATATAATTCTACGCATAAGTGATATGTCGAATTAATATCCGGCGTGTAGCCTCCTGATAGCTTAAAATGCTTCAACGTATCTGAAATATTTTGAGCTTGATAATTGATAAAAAAATTTGGCGAGGCTAGAAAGATCCAATCTAGCAATTTCAGGATTTGCTTTTACAACTTCAAAACAAAGTGAAGAACTCTCTCTCTTTTTTGTGCATATAGTGTGGATCTCACTTTTTGTAACCATTATACTTAATCTTGCATATGATGAAAAAACAAAAAGAAGTAAAATCAATAAAAGAGCCCATGAAAAGTTTTTATTGACGTATGCCATTTTTCTTATTCCAAAATGTTTGAGAACTTATGTGAGATTTATATAGTCTAAACATATTCTCAAATTTAAATGCTAACAGATTATGTTCCATAATAAAATGATTTAATTTTGGAAAAAATCCCAAAAAAAACCTCCAAGTTAAATATTTTCCCAACTAAAATCTCCAATTTTTTTTTGTTTCCATATAAAAAAAATCAATTTGAATACATTTTTCCAACAAAAACATTTACTCTTTTCCATTCTTATATAAAACTTTCAACTAATTAATTTGTTTAAATAAATCTTTAAATTGTCAAATTTAAACTCGAACGTAGTTGACTAATGGTCAACAATAATTCTGTTTAGAATAGTAAACAGCCGTTGACAACATATTTTTTTTCGTTTATTAGTTTCAATATTTTTTATGAACCCTAAAAATTAGATTAATGTATTCTAGGATTCGTAATTAAGATTTTATCTTATCTATTGTAGCTAACACATGAAAATTTCGAAAACTAAATAAACGGAACAATAAGAGTTGGCCGGCGCAAGCCGCGCAACATGTCCAAAACTAAGTCTCAACACTTAGATGGGCATTTTGATCTTTTTTTTTCCTTCTTCTCTCGTCATCTAACAATCAGCTAACGTTTATATCACGATTCAGGACTGATGAATGCTCTACTTTTAATAAAACTAATTTATATCCCATCCACAATGCAGTATGCAAGGATCCCCTATATGACCAAACGTGTAAAAACAATATTTTGATTTTTGATTTTTGATTTTTTTTGTACTTAAAAACAATATTTTTGATAAGTTGTGTTTTTGATAAATAATGTAATCTAATATAAAATTTCATAATATTCATGCATATACATCTCAAAGTTTTAGTCATCTAGTACATAGTCATAGATTTTATATGGATTTGTATGATGAGTGCGATATGATTATGTATGTAAAAAATGCAAAGATTAGTTAGTGTTCAAGTTATTCAAAATATTATATGCCACATCACGAAATTTGTTATATTAAACATTAACCTAATAAGTTCACGAAACAGAGCATGTTATTTATTGGTTAAGTCCATACAAAAACAGAGAAAGACATCAAACTAAAACAGAGGTAACATAACACAACACAAGATACAAGAATAAAACATTAAATCAAAGCCACTCTTGGAAAGTAACTCCAGTGGGCTTCAACCATAATCCTCCTTGAATAAGCTTCGCCACAGTAAATTGTTCGGCCTCCTTTGAGTCTTTAATAACTTTAAATCCCTTCCACTTCACTCTCTTACTCGTATCCGCTCCAGGACCGGTATTCGCATACTCTCCATAGTACAATGTCGAGAGCGCAAACTCGCCATCCCATGGGAACCAACCAGCCGGGTCGATGTGGTTGTCAATGAAAGACTGCATGATCACTGTTCTTGAGTACAACTTCCACGGCCGTCCAAGGAACGTTTTCACAGATCCTTTCACAGGAGCAAGATCAGAGCTAGCGGTTAATTTACATTTTTGGATCGAAATGGCTGTGTTCTGGTTCTGATCCTCCCGCCCTTGAGCTGTCAACATGTTCTTTTGCCCAGCTCCAGGATTTCGGGCCACGATATCGCAGTTCTGGAATACCACGGCAGAGTTTCCAAAGATGAAATCTACCGTACCAGTTATGTAGCTATCGCGGTAGAATTGTCGCAGGGTGTGAGTGTAGAGCGTGTCTTGGTACGCATCTATGCGGCAACGATTTATAACAGTTTGATCAGCGCTCACGCGGAGAGCCACAGCCTGGTGCTTTGCTGGCCCTGCAGTGTTTTGGAACCATATGTCTTGTGCCATAAACCCGTCTCCGTTGGCAGCTGTACATGTTTCAAAGCAATCTTATAAATTCTTTGGTTACACTTACAATAATGTTGAAGGACACAAATGAAAGAAAAATACTATATTACCAACAGTGGCTGATCTGAAGGTGGTGGATCCGTCAATGACATTCAAACTACCGGTTATGACCGTTACGTCTTTGCCATCACCAACAAGCATTAAGTTCTTCTTTTTCTTTCCTATGTCAATAGTTTCCTTGTAAACCCCTTTCTTTACGTATATAACGTATCTGGAATTGCTGTTCTCCGGTGCTGCCGCCACTGCCTCATTTACTGTTTTGAATTTTCCCGTGCCATCTTTTGCCACCACGACGTTCGCGGTCACCTTAAGTGTCTAATAAAGGGTCAAAGTTTTAGATTTTGAATGACGATGGATAGGTAAAAGTTTTTTTTTTAGTTACATTACAGCCGAAACTTTTTCTTTCTTATATGAAGTACTAGAAATATATCCAAAACATGTCGATGGCCATATTTATTGCAATAGTTAGTAAGATTTGAATGTGATTTTTGTTTACCTTAGGAGCAGATTCTAAAAGCTTTCTGTCAAGAGCAGTTAGCCACGACGGGAAGCTATTGGAAATGATCATCTTGAGATCGTCTCTGGCAGGCAAGACGGAGACAAAGATGGCTAGAGCCACTCTAGCCCTAGAAACCAAGTCCTCGAGTTGTGGCTTGACTCTTGGCTTAGAGTTAACGGAGACATCACTAATACTTTCTAAACATGTCATGTAGTTTGTAAGCACACTACTCAGCCAAGTGTGAACGTTTGAGTATGACTCAAGATTATAGTTTCCTCCCCGGAGTTCCTCCATCGAACTCACCATCCGATCCTTTGATACGTCCATCATCTCCTCGCAGTCAGCAAGACCTGCCTTGTCTCTCACACCGTTCGAGCGGATCCTAGCCTCGCTCACCATGGTCATCGTGCTCTCAAGCCGCCACACCGAGTTCTTCAAGAACACGTGCAATAGGTCGAGGCGGTTGACCTTTGAAAGCGATAACGTCGTGAATTCGGACAAGAGAGCTTGGCACGAGTCTTGGTTGTGAGCACCATGGCAAATCTGGCTCGGGGTTAATAAGGAATCATCATTACTGGTGTTAATGGATATTAGTTGGGATGTGTAGATAGCAGCAGAGCCAAGAATGGCTACAAAGGAGAGGACAAGGCATAGATTCTTGTGCTTAAATGACTTTGGTTTGGAAAGAAGTGGTTGGTTTGAATTAGACATTGGTCTTTGGCTTTAGAGGTAAAGGGATTGTGTTTGCCTTTCACTACCGCGAATAATGCCATTTTATAGAAAACGCTAGTGAGTGGAGTGCACGAGGAAGTGCTATGATTTCCTTTTCTTTGCACATGCTTTTCATTATCGCGCGTTGCACCAAATACTCTATAAACTAAAAGAAACTCTATGATTATATCTTATTTTTTAAAGAAAATGAAAAGTGTGACTCGAATAAAAGAAGAACTTGAAAATTTGGTGTTTATTAATCACAACCTGACAAAATGAAAACCACTTTCTATGGTAGTATGTAGACTTGTATTACCAAATATTCACGTCATGACTTTTTTTTTTTACTTTCCCTTTTTTCCCAAAGGATCTTTTGCAATAATAACCAAAAAAAGAAAAATTAAATATATAACACCTATTATGTATTAATTAAGTGGGTAACAATTTGAACATGAGTAAAGTCTAAATGGCCCTTGTTTTATCGTTTCCAACTGAGAGAGAAGCCGGTTGTCGTCAGACGAGGAGCGCTGCGGCGGCAACGATGGTGGATGAAAAACTGATGGTGACGATGGCGTTGAAGAGTGTTACAGATCTTTAGAGACGAGAGTGGGAATTGAGAAAGAAGGGTATAATTGCCAATATTACATAGAATATTAAATATATAATGATCAAATTTTTTTTATGGTTAGTTAGTGAATTATAGTTTTTTTTTATGGTTATTTGTTCAAATTTTCCTTTCCCAAATGTATATACATGTTTAAAAAAAATTAAAGTTAAATTATATTTATAAAAAACCAACGTGTTTACAATTTAATGTAGACTGTTTGAAAGACAAAACCAAAGAAAAGAGCTATCATTCATGCCTTGTTTGATATACATTATGTACGCTTTACTAAAAAAACCAAATAAAGGACACCGATCTCATAAAATTGAACTCGAAAGAAATATACACTACGTTGAAAACTTGAAATATTGAACCCAACCAATGACTTTAGCTCATCTATCTTGTCAAATCTTTCAACCAAATTGACTTTTAAAGTATGCACTGGCTATATATGATGCATAATAATTAGCCAATAAAAATTACTTCCTCCGTTCCTGAAAGTTTGATGTTTTAGTGTTTTAGGTTTGTTCCACAAAAATTGATTTTCTAGCTTATTCTTTTATTTTTTATTAATTGATATTAACAAATCGTAGATTTCAAGACGTAATGATTACAAATAATTAACTGTTTTAGATTACTATTAGTTCATATATTATTAAAAATATTTAATAAAAAAAATATTAAATGATTAAATCATGATTGTTTCTTAATATATGTGTAAATTCTAAAACATCAAATTTTCAGGAAGAGAGAGAGAGTAATTGACAAAACAAAAAAATTAACACAGAAATATATTGTTAGACACTAGAATCATTAATCCATTATGAAAAATAACAACTGGATTAGTCACTATATTATATGATATACCTACCTACTCTGATTTTTATATATAATCATAGTAATTAAAAAAAAAATGAAAGCAGATTAACTTTAATAATTTCCAAAATTTATATGTTTAGAGTGTTCGATAAAGTTAAAGAGGCACGGTAAACATGTGGATGTGGTCTTGGAGTAGATGGAAAGGGCGCAGAGAACAAAATGCAATTTCTATCTTTATTTGTTTTCTATTGACAAAACAATGAATTAAATGTTAGAGATTCGCGCAGACAACGATGCTGTCTGTAGTACCACATGTGCATATTTTACCAATTCATGTTTAATCCAAAAATTATATCTTTATTTTATTTTGGGTCCAAAAAAGTATTATCTACTCATATTCTCTAAAAAATAAAATCCATCATAATTCAAGATTAGGAATTTAGGATGATCGTTTGCGTTTTATTAATAACAACCTTTTCGTCGAGAGAACCCATTTTGTACTTCTAATCAATTTCTCCAATCGTCTTTTCAAACCACCTCGTGACTTTCAAAACGGTCCAACTTTATTAAATGATTTCATTACAAATAGATTTCGAATCAATAACCACTACATCGAGCACAACCAACAACTTTAGCTCAATTATCCTATTCAACTATCTTTCAGTTAAGTATGAACATTGAACTAACTATATTGTTACATAATAAGTTAATAACTATCCAAAAAAAAAAAAGTTATTAGACAATAACTAAAAACATTAATCAATTATGAAAAACAACTGGTATCATACTATCATGATATCTGTCTACTCTGTTTTGATATCTAATCATAACTTTTTCTTATTTTTTATTTACTGAAAACATAAAATAACATTTAAAGCATGTTATTATCATTTTTATTTGTCTATAATGAGAGTTAGATAGAGATACAGAGATCTACAAGTGTTCTACAACATTTGTTGCATTTGTACGATTTAGATATTTGTAACAATTTACTGTTTTGTTAATGAATATTACTCTCTCCGTTTCATAAAGAGTGTCGTTTTAAGGTTTTATTTTTGTTTCACAAAGAGTATCGTTTTAGGTTTTCAATGCAAAATTTAATGATTTTTTATGTTTTATAACTATTAGTATTCTGCATATTGTTTTACTATTGGGCAGATTATGTTTAGGTATATAGTTAATGATGTTTTTATTTAGAAAAAATAAAAATTTTAATGTTTTCTTAATCTGTGTGCAAAACTCTAAAATGACATTTTTTGTGAAACAGAAGGAGTAGTAACACACCATTTATTATGTTTTTTCAACCATTTCAAATATTATTTTGAATTGTTTGACCTGTCTATTATGTTTATTCTATTTATAATTTTTTTGTTGTTCTCGATGATCAATTTGACTCCTACAGTGTGTGATATGCTTTTACCATTAGAATTATTGAATAACAATTATTTTATTTAATAATTTTATAACTTTTTTTTTAGTGATTGTTTAACAATATATAACTCTTTATCCGCAAGTGTAAATTAAGTAAATTTTATTGTCTTCAACTTTTGTGATTGTCCAGCCACTAGGGTCATTTTTCATATATTCAATTTCCAAAAGGATAAGTCCACTAAAGCAAGAAGAAAAATAAAAATTCTAGATGCGCGCTTTCCAAACTAGTTGATAGTTTTATGATAAAACGTTACTTTAACCATTGTACAATTCAAATATTTATAACATTTCCTTTTTGTTAAATAATATTTGTAACACATCATTTATTATGTTTTTTTCAATCACTCAAACAGAATTGTGAATTGTTTGGTCTGTATTTATTCAGTTTAGTATGTTTGTTTCATTTACAATTTTTAACTATAGTTGTTCTGAATTATTTTATTTTTGTTTGGTGTCTCATATCTTTTATTGACTATTCTAGTGATTGTTTAACAATATACTCCCTCCGTTTCTAAATATAAGATGTTTTGGAGAAACTCTTTTATTTCAAAATATAAGTCGTTTTCAAGTTTCTATGCAAATTATATATTACTTTAATATTTTATGATTATTTTTATTATACAGTCTCTTTTATGATTGGCTGAACTTTTAAAAAGTAGATCTTCTTAATCGACGTACTATTAGCTAAAACGCTTTATATTTTGAAACGGAGGGAGTATTACTTTTTATCTGCAAGTGTAAATTAAGTAAATTTTCTGGTCTTCGACTTTTGTGATTGTCCAGCCACTAGGGTCACTTTCGATTTATTCAAATTTTCCAAAAGGATAAGTCCACTAAAGTAAGAAAGAAAATAAAAATCCTAGATGCGCTCTTTTCAATTTAGTTGATATAGTTTTATCATCGATCCAATAGGTTTCTTGTAATGAAGAAAGAAGCGATACTTTTATATAAACAAACGGTGCTTCAATATATCAGTAATTGTAGAAAATAATCCGAAAAATACAATTCATAATTAGATCCTATATACTTTTCAACGAACTTTAAGTATCATTTTTAAAAACAATTTTATCATTTTTCTCTTCCCAGCAATAATTGATGCATTCAGCATTTACAGACGACGCACCTTGTGGGATTATTAGTCTAAGCAATGCATAATTACTGATTACTGTCCATATTCTCTTCATTATCTAGTATAGTTGCTAGAAGCCTGGGGATAAGCATGTCCATTTTCTCTTCATTTTTTTCTAGTATTCTCTTAATTAATTTATTTTTCATAGCTATCAATTAATTAATATTTAATTAGCATATAATTATATATATATATCGATTAAATCAAACGATATATGTCCAAACTTGTCTAGCCTTATTATTAAAATGAATTTTGTCCGTCGACAAAATTCTTTTTTATTTTGTAAAAAAAAATCGTAAATACGTATATTTTTAAGTGTTAGAAAATAGCAAATCCGTAAAATTTTAGTAAAAATGGTTTTTTCAAAAAATTTTGATGAAAAAAGGCAAAATCAACAATAACCCCCAATATAATTTGCGATCATTTTTGTTATGATTTTGTCCCTAAATATCAGAACTAAAAGGTCTCCCTTTCGAATCGCGATGTTTAATTTTATTCCTTTTGGCATTGTGGATTTGTATTGTTTTACTGTTTGTTGGTAAGTTTCCCTATATTTTTATTAAAATAAGTAAAATCATCTTATTTTTGTCTAACGATTCATAAGATAGGGGAGAAGAACAAATAATGGCTCTTCTTGTCGCGCTTTCTATTATCCTTCTTCTCGTCCTCATGAAGTATTCGATTTTCGATTTTAACCGGGTGCTTGTCTCCTGGTGGTAAAGGAACTTCGGCTGAGGCACCCGCCACCCGGCTTCGAGTCCCGGCCACTGCACAATTTACCTGCGGGGCGCAGCGTCCCAAACTACCAGTTCCAGGGGGCCCTTAAGTGGAGGCTTCAAAATCCCAGGCACGCGGGCTTAGGCCCAGTGAGCTAGTCGGATCACAGTGTGGTCTGGACACTGGGTTATCAAAAAAAAAAAAAAAAAATGTATTCGATTTTTTAAAACCAAAAAAAAAAAAGTTTTCGATATTTCGATTGTTCCACGATGTTGTATTCTCTCTTAAACACAAAATAAAATTAAAAAATGTAGAGATTGATGAATATATCATTAAAAAAAAAAAAAAGGATGAAACCCGATTTTACATCTATATATTCATATAAAGAAATCAAGCAACTATATTGGTGTCTATCTTAGTAATGACTATATAAAAAAGTTTTATGCGATGACCATATCGACTCCTTGATCGGAGGCTGAAAGTCCGGTGCCTCTACCTTGAAGCTGGAGACAGCCAGATTGGCATGCAGGTTCGCAAATCTCTTGCGTTGCTTCGGTTACTTTCATGCATATTGGCATACATTCTCTGTGACATAGCGGCAATACTTTCTTACCTAGTAGTGCTTCTTGTCCTTCCACGATCTTCGTCCATGTCAATAACGTAATTATCATCAAACTCAGGGTGGCTAAGTTTCTGCTCCGGCTCTTCATATTTTAGTTCGTGAGAATTTGATCAGGGAAAGGCAGAGAGAAAGAGAGAGAGAGAAAAAAAAATTGTTTCGTGGAAGAGAAGGAAATGGTTTTGAGTAAAAAGGGGATGGTCAAGATTCAAAAGATTGTCATAGCCTCATATCTGTCCGATTTTTCCGTCGATTTTCACTATTTTGAAAATAAAACTACGAGCGGATAAGATTATATGAGAGCAAAAAATTCTTATTCTGCTTTTTTTAAAAAGTGTATCTAGCTACCACGCGCACATATAGTATGGATTTTACCAATCTACAATTACCGAATGTTTTTTAATGAACTATTGAAACTTGCTTACATATATGAGAATAACCCAGAAAAAAAGTCAATATATTTTAGTAGTCAAGATGAAATGATTTTCATTAAATACGTGACTGCATTATTAGTCGGATTTCGATATATAAAAGATCGATTACAAACATTAAAGTCTTAATCTGTTCAAGTTCAACCATAATTGAGCCGAAACATCTCATTTTGGACGAAGAAACTTCCTTGTAGAACCGGAATCAAGTGAAACGTCTGCAATTAATAGATAACATTATTATTCCAGTCAACTAAAAATTCAACAAAAAAATATATACAGGCTCATACTATATAGCTTATTGTTTCATATATATAATTTAGTAACAACATTAAAACTTGAAGATTATTATAGCACAAGTAAAAAACCTTGTGATTCAGCATTTTGTTTTATGAACATTAATGAAGCATATCGTTTAACCAAATTAAACCTTGTATCCATCACAAATAGATAAGAGATAGATAGACCTGGCTAAACCTAAGAGGATGATCCTCCCCATGTAATTGGAGGCTACCGCTCACAAAAACTAGGATTCCGCCACATCCACCGGCTATTGAAGACGGCTGAGAATCGACGGTGCTGATCAAATGACGGCATTGATCGAACGGAAGTTGTTTAAGCTTATTGGAGATGTTTTCCACGCCGTAAATCTTTTGGCCTTCAAAAGTGAGCAACGAGGTGGGATTATAGAGAGAAGAAAGAGATGATCGATCGTTGTCAAAGATATGGTAGTAGTGATTCACAAAAGCACTTGCCACTTCTTCTTCAATTCCTTTATTTGTCTCTGCCATAGTCAAAATTTCCAAAACAAAATTGATTTCTTAGCAAAACCATAGAGGAATATAAACATGAATTCTCTTTAAGGAATTAACTTCTAGGGTGGGGAAAAAGATGCTTAATTTGCAAACAAAGTTGGAAGAAAAGAAGTAAAGAACAATGAGAGGATCTTTTCACTCTTAAAAAGGTTTCTTGTGGGTCAAGTATTGCATACAATCTTTTTCAAACCTTCACACATAGTAAAGCAATGATTCTTTGGTAGAGTACTCTTTCTCAATGGATGCAGAAGCAACACCATAAGCTAGCATTATAAGTCCTAGAGAACAACACAAATTCGTGAATCCTAAACTGCTATTGAATAACCATAAACTTGTCTATATGTTCAATTATTGAAAGCACAACACTAATAAATCAGTTCCACAATCTTGAAAAACTAACCTTTCGTGAAGATCAATCAATGTCGCCAACTTGATGGCCAATATGGGTAAATTTCATATCCAGTCTTCCAATTATCCAAGTAAACAACTTTCCTCACAGCCCAAAACGATATCGACAGAGACAAAAGCATAGCCATCCTCTGCTCTTCGAGTTTCTTAACTCGAACAAGCACATTAGTAACAAACGCCAAAAGCAATCCAACAACAGTATACAAAAACCCTACAAAGAAACCTTCTGCTCCAAGCTGCATCTCTGATTCTTCGATAAAGAAAACAAACTTATTTGAATCTTCATAATCTTTGATATACATTGGCATTTCTCTAATAATGTTATGCATTGTCCCCGAGACGCTGAAGAAGTAGACGAAAACCGCGCCGACTAACCAGATTCTACGGTCATGGAGAAGCGTTTCTCCTTTTAGAATCTTCTTGATTAGAATCGGAGTCGAGATTATGAGAAATGCTACTATGATTCCGATTTGTGTCTTCGATAGGAGCGGCGGTCGTTGGATTGGACCAACAGTGAGTTTGGTTAAACGTTCGACGAACTCTGCCATTGATTCGGCTAATCCAGTGAAATCTCCACCGTCCATTTGATCTGATTCTGTTAAATTCTCCGTCATAGGGCTAACGAGGGAAATGTGCGGTAGATTCTCGACGGCGAAGCGCTGGAACGAAGCCACAGAGTGAGTTGATTCGATCTCGCAGAAGAAGAGCTTTTTTCCGTTAGTTCCATTGTTGTTGTTGGCGATGAAAGTGGCGGAGACGAGTCCGAATTCGCGGCGGAACTCTGGAAGACGGAGCTGGCTATTGCCGTGGAGATGAATTGCGTCGAAGAAGATGATGAGAGAGTAAGGTCTAGGAGTGGCTACGGAGGTTATGAATTTGGAAACGTCTTCGTCGTTGAGGGGAATCAAACCTGATTCGGCGGCTGATCGGAGCGAAACAAGCTCGTTTATGAGATCTGAATCCGATTCTGGATTCGCTAGGGTAAATAAAAACGCGATTAAGAGGAAGGAACGATATGAGAGATTAGTATGAATCACCATTTTCGATCTCTCTCTCTGATTGGATTCGAAGAAGAACGGAGATAGAGAGATTTGGAATTGCCGGAAAATACTGGAGAAGTGAAGAATTATTCAAAAATCAAGGAGCTTTTATAGGTACTACATGAAAATATAAGACCTTCTTGATGACCTAGAGGGTTTAAGAAACAGAGGAAAAAGAATTGACAGCTGTGGGATTTGAACCCACGCCCTTTCGGACCAGAGCCTAAATCTGGCGCCTTAGACCACTCGGCCAAACTGTCTTGTTATAAGAATGTTTAAACTAATAATTAATAACCAAATAAAACTGTCGATGGCGAAATGTATTAAATTTTGATTCTCTTGTTTGGACCGACATGCCGACATTGCTCAGATATTATATATGAAAAAACATATGAGCCACTTTTAGTATATAAAAGAGGAGAGACTAATACATGGACTCCAAAATGCCTAAAGGAGTTTCGTATTGGTGACTGAAAAAAATTCTCATGAGTAAATATTAGAGAGTTATATGTATAATCAAACTAGAAGAGAGCTATATGTATAATCATACATATTTACCAACTTTTCATCTCTCGTAAATCATTTCAATGGTATTAGTGTATCATAAATTAGTTTGTTTCAATATCACAATTAATCTTAATACTCTATTATACTCTTTAAACTTATAGTCTAAAGTAAAAAGGTCGAGTTGCGTATATTTGTATGATTATATGCAACTTCAGTCTGCAATCTTAGATCTGAAAATTGATATCCATACAAAAATAGTAATAATGTAAAAATTAATGTAAAGAATACCGGATAATGGAAGAGACAGTCCAATAAAACTAATCTTTCTCATTGTCAACCTAATAATTTAGTAACTCCAGGTGTATTATTTCCCTGCTTTCTTATTCATAACGTGCTTGTTTCACGTGCCTTGTCTTGGGCTAACAAAATATGAGAGGCCAACTTTTTTTGTTTTGAACATATAATATTATGGTCCGAAGCATGTTGCCTATTATGTGAGTTTTGTTAGATACCATATTCCCCATTAAAGATTTACATATAGTGAAGATTAACCAAAGAATTAAAGTCCAGAATTGAATAATGTTTTTGTTTTTGCTTTTACATGAACATTTCTATGGATCCCACTTCCACTTGGTGGCAGCCTGGCGATCCAATTCTCCATGTTCTGCTGTTATTTTCTATAATTCCCTATATACCCTTAGTAGCTCATCAATTTGGTTTAAATGACCAAACCCATCAACTTAATGAATAAATCGGTCGGCGTTAACATAAATAAATCATTGAGTTTACTGTTAGTTTTCTTTAATTAACTTTTCCATTTACCTTTTTTGTCCTTTTTTTACAACTTTGTTAGTATACAATATATATCATCATTACATGAAAAACTTTAGAAAAATAAACCTTATCAAAAGTCGAAACCCATAATAATTTTAACAAAAATTTAAATAATTATTAAAGGTCAAAACAGTAAATTTTCCGGTCTTTATAATTAACGCAAGAAAGCTCTATACTCTTCTCACTCACGGAACAAGCGTAAATTGCATTATCTCTCTCTCTTCGAAATATTCGAAGCAGAGACAACCAATGGAGACGCAAAGGAGAATAATCACAAGCTGTTCTTCCATGGCCGCTCTTTTCGTGTTCATGACGGCTCTAATAGCGTCTTGTTCTTCTATCACAGCAACACCGACACAATCCTTTGAAGATAATTTCAACATTATGTGGTCTGAAAATCACTTCACGACTTCCGAGGATGGAGAGATCTGGAATCTTTCCTTAGACAACGACACCGGTACGTTCATATCCAATTTGCTTCCGGTTTAGGATCAATGCCGTTCTAGTCTTTTTAAATTACACTGAAACTCTGTTCCTACTTAAATGTACATGACATATTTTAACTTCTTGTGAAATTAAATGATTGGACTTTTAGTCTCTCGATTATTATATTGAAATTTTAAATATTTTGATTGGATGAAAAAAATAAAACAGGATGTGGATTTCAGACAAAGCACATGTATAGATTCGGATGGTTCAGTATGAAGCTTAAGCTCGTAGGCGGCGACTCAGCCGGCGTCGTCACCGCTTACTACGTGAGCCGTCGTTATTATTTATTATTTAATCTTGTGAAGAAGATAAACCAATGATTTTTTTGTATAATTTCTTTTTAAATTTGCTTGATGAGCAGATGTGTTCGGAGAATGGGGCAGGGCCGGAGAGAGACGAGATAGATTTCGAATTTCTAGGGAACCGAACCGGACAGCCTTACATTATTCAGACCAATGTGTATAAGAACGGAACTGGGAATCGGGAGATGCGACATTCCCTCTGGTTCGATCCGACCAAAGATTATCACACCTACTCAATTCTTTGGAATAACCACCAGCTTGTGTAAGTCCTCTCTTGATCTTGGCTAAATAGATAGAGATGCCACTAACTGAACCGGAAATTTTGGGTAGAAAACGAAAGCTTAGGTTTAGGATCGGTTAAAAACATCATTCCATTCATAATAAAATAATTCAATCCACACATTAATTTCACACTAGGTTTGATCCGGTTTTCTTACGTTTAGCTTTTAGAAACTTAAACGGTGCAGATTCAAATTTCGACCGACACAAAAATTCCAATGACCAAAGCTAGCCTACCTAAACCAAACTTTAAAGAACTCAAACTAGACCAAAAATCGAACCGAATTGGTCAACCAAAACTAATTAGATCGATTGGTACAATGCGTAACCCGGTTTAATTCAATGCAAACCAGGTTCTTCGTGGATAGGGTACCGATTCGAGTGTACAAGAACAGTGATAAGGTACCAAACAACGATTTCTTCCCGAACCAGAAGCCGATGTACTTGTTCTCTAGCATTTGGAACGCCGATGATTGGGCGACACGTGGCGGTCTCGAGAAGACTGACTGGAAAAAAGCTCCGTTCGTCTCTTCTTACAAGGACTTCGCCGTCGAAGGCTGCCGTTGGAAGGATCCATTCCCTGCATGCGTCTCCACCACAACAGAGAATTGGTGGGATCAGTACGACGCGTGGCATTTGTCCAAGACACAGAAAATGGATTATGCGTGGGTGCAGCGCAATCTCGTCGTATACGATTATTGCAAAGATAGTGAGAGGTTCCCTACTCTTCCTTGGGAGTGTTCCATTAGCCCTTGGGCTTAAAATCAATTTTGTTTTTTGAGTGTATTAATTCAGTGGAAATGGTTAATGTAATAATTTTACCTTTTTTTTGCATTTCTTATTTTGTTATGGATTATATATCCTCTGTTTATTTATTTAATTAATTATTTATTCAGTCGGCTATTTTTCATAACTATGCAAACTTCTTGTAGAACTTGTCTCCCACATATGTATTTCTCGTCTTTTATTTCTATTAATTATTTCCAAAAAAATTATATGTATAAAAGAACGAAAAATGTAACTTGGTGAGATAGTCTTTTTACATAATGTTATTACCACTTTTTACAAGTACCTAAAACAACAACAAATCTGGAGGTTATGGAAAATGAGCTCCTTTAAATAAATATTTCAATAAAATAATATCACTAGATCTACAAAAACATAGAAAAAATAATTGCATTTGTCATCTTTAGCATTATTTCACCAAATTTTCTTAAATTAGTTAATTCCGTAATAAATATCTTGTCTTAGAATTGCAGTTGACTAAAACCCTTGTTGATTCATATATAAACCAATCAATAATGCGCATAAAAATTCTAACGCTCCAAACAAAAACCCCCAAAACTTTCAAAAGATTACAAAAAGCCCCCTAAGCAAAGAAAATGACGATCAATTTAGTCCCTCTACTTCTCTCCATAATCACCATCTTCAATCCAACCGCCATTGCAGACCAAAATCAAATCCTCAACGCAACAAGCCAATGGCTCCATTTCCCGCCGAATTTGAACGAGTCAACTATCAAATTCTCCATTCCAACGATAATCGCCGCCGTTCTCTCATTCTTCGCCGCCTCAATCTCCAGCGCCGGAGGCGGTGCACTCTTCCTCTCAATAATGACGACAATCTCCGGTCTCGAAATGAAAACAGCTTCGAGCTTCTCAGCGTTCATGATAACCGGAGTCTCCATAGCAAACGTGGGATGCAATCTTTTCGCCAGAAACCCTAAATCAAGAGACAAAACATTAATCGATTTCGATTTATCTCTCACTCTTCAGCCATGTCTACTTCTTGGAGTTAGTATTGGTGTGATCTGTAACCGTATGTTCCCAAATTGGCTTGTGTTGTCACTCTTCGCTGTGTTCCTCGCCTGGTCAACGATGAAGACATGTAAAAAGGGAGTTTCTTACTGGAATTTGGAGTCGGAAAGAGAGAAGATTAGGAGTCGAAGAGATGATGATAGGATCAAGGTAGCGAGATCGCCGCTTCTGGCTAATGAAGGAGAAGCTGAAGTAGAGAGAGGAATGATTAGGTTTCCATGGATGAAGCTTGGAGTTTTAGTGATCATTTGGTTAGTGTTCTTCTCTATTAATCTTTTTCGTGGAAACAAATACGGTCAGGTATGAATCTAATGCTTTTTCTTTTTTGGGTCGATTAAATTGAATTTTGACTCTCTCAACTCTCAAGTTATGTGTGTTTCTTACTTTCCCTCCAGAATATTTTTATACTGCCTATTTAGAAAGAAGAGAGTGTATCTTTTTGTGTTATTTGATTATTATTTTGAAAACTTGACTTGTTCTGCATTCAAAATTGTCAAATTATAGTTGAAACGTATTTAAAGTGTTATAATTCCTTCAAGTTATTGAATCTTTGTGGCATGGTTGGATTTTAACTTGGTAATAGTTCATACTTTTGGTTTGAACAGGGAATCATATCGATCAAGCCATGTGGAGGTCTCTACTGGTTCCTCTCGTCGCTTCAAATACCTCTCACTATCTTCTTTACTCTCTGCATTTGTTTCAATGACAATGTTCAAAGCAACCACACTTCACATAGTAACCAAGACTCTGAAAAGGTCCAATACCACTTGCTGTTGATTAAATTAGCTTTTTGTTGGTCAAAATTAAAGTCAACAGGTTTGATGAATCTGGAACTGAAATAAGGTGAAGGTCTCCTCGGAATGGGCTCCTGTTGGGGTGGGAGTTTTTGGGGGGCCTTCTTTGGGATTGGGGGGGGGAAAGGCCCAAATTGGCGGTGGAATGCTCATTAGTCCTCTTCTTCTCCAAATCGG
>NW_003302555.1:4590776-4614120 GCF_000004255.2 Arabidopsis lyrata subsp. lyrata | reverse complement strand
GATCGATATTTGCTCTGGTCTGCTTTGTGGCATCCCTGGTCGGACTTTTGGTGGTTAAGAAGGTTATAGCCAAGTATGGGAGGGCTTCGATCATTGTGTTTGCCGTTGGTATCGTCATGGCACTTAGCACTGTACTGATGACGACCCATGGAGCTCTTAATGTTTGGAATGATTTTGTCTCTGGTGGCTACATGGGTTTCAAATTACCCTGTTAAGAACCAAAATTAAATAAAACCAGTTCTTTACATGTTCCTTACTTTCAAGTACTTTCAACCCAACCTACCTAGCAAGTAACATCTACTATAATGCAGTTAACATCAGGCTACCATTGCTACTCTATGTACCGTTCCTTGATATGATGATCACAACAAGAAAGCAGTAGCCATGAATGCTTAATGGCCCATTCATTCTCCATCTTGATTCTTACCACGTACTACATTTACAACCCCATGGCTTTGAGGGAAGGAATATGCTTCATGCTTGATCGTGGTGGTGATAGAATCTGCTATGTTCAGTTCCCTCAGAAAGTTTGAAGGTATCGACTCGAGTGATCGTTATGCAAACCACAACACTATCTTCTTTCATGTTGGTATGAGAGCTTTAGATGGAATTCAAGGTCCAATGTACGTTGGATCTTCCGCCAATAGCAACAGAGCATCATGGCTGGCTTGGAAGAAAAAAATGTAAAGATATCTCTAAGGAAATCAAAAGCTTTGATGAGATCTCTTTGCCTATGAATGAAGAATACAATGAAGAAGATAAATGATGATGGATATAGTGAATCTCTACTGCTTCCAAAGAGATTTGGTAACTCAAACACTTCTGTTGCTTCGATTCCGGTAGCTGAATACCAAGGGAGGCTCTTACAGGACTTGCAAGGCAAAGCCAAGCTAGCAATCTCTAATACTGTAATAACAATAAAAAGTGTTTTGTAGCATAACATTATGTGAACGATTTAAGTGTCACAAACCAAGTCTTTTAGACTAAGTCGTATACTAAATGTCACACCTGAGATTTTCAGTGTCTGCAGATTCTGTCTGAAAGTAAAACAGAACTTGTTTTTATTAAAATTTACACTTACACTTGAAATTTCACACAAACCATATTCCAAAGTCACAAACTAATTACACTTCACACAAACTTTATTTAGTATTCTGCTCTTATCTATATATCTCTCTTAAGCAATATTAACAACGCGTGAGGACTGAACGAAACCATCGACCCTTTTCTTGATCTCATCAGGGTTTGCGCCCACGATTTTGTCCATCGTATTACCATCTTTCAAGAACAAGAAAGTTGGCATCGCCTTTACCTCTAGTTGACTTGCCACTTCCTGTCCAATCCAACATAGTAAAAACAGAGAAAAAAACATTAATCATCTACCAGTTTAGCAGTTGTTCAATTCCTTTATTCTTGATGGTTAAACACTTCTCTTTACCAGAGTCATGATCAAAGTCACATAAAGCAGAGACATATAAGTAGTTTTACCTTAACTTCATCAACATCAACTATGAGAAATAGAGCATCCTTATAGCTAAACGCAAGCTCTTCGAAGAACGAGTTCATAAACACCGAAGGAATACACCATGATGCAGTGAAATGAGCCACAATCTGCAAAAACCATCAACGAACAACTTTTCTTGGTAATTCATATAAACAAACAAAACAGAGAGCCGTTCATTATTTCATTTCACAATCCTCAACATTCAATATTAATTGGTCCATTCTCAATAGTCCAAATTTAACCAAAATCTCCTTATAACTCTTATGCTAAAACCTTGATTCTTGAATGAGCCTGGATCTAAAACAGATTTCATTTGGCTATGAATTTTTCTCCTGGAAAAACAGGAAGTAATAAGAGGAAGAGAGACTTACAGGACAATTCTGATTCTTGGCTTGACTCACATAAAAGTTCCATGACTCTGCAGAATCGATTTTAACAACTCTTGCCATCTCTTGGAGCTTTTTTAAAGAAAATATCTACTTTACTTTACTTAATTTAGTTTCTTTGTTTCTCATGATTCGGTGATTCAGTGTTTATCTACTTGTATGAGTCATACATAAAAGTGTGGCCCAGTAACTTTGAGCGATTTTTGAAACATTAATTTCATATTTAACATATTAAGAATAAACGTTACCAAGAAAGAGATATTAAGAGAGAAGCAAAAAAAAGATATTTTTTTGTTAATCATTTTTAACGACTTTATGCAATGTTACAAGTCAGAATAATAGAAGATTGAATTAATTTAAATTATGCAGAAAGACAAAATCCTTCAACATTGAAATATCAAATTTACACAATTATGAAATCACGTGTCTAACAAATTACAAAATTGGCGATCTAATATTTCTTTATAATTCGTGAAAAGTAATTGGCCAATTTAGAAAATTTCCCGTTTTTTAAAGAAAGAAATCGGAAATCTAAACGTCATTAAATGAGAAGAAAAAGAATTAAATGAAAATATTGGAAAACAGAGAGACACATTGTTCACTATATAAAGGAACCTAAAGAAGTCGTGAAGTCATACAAAATCTCAACTTCAACCTCTAAATCACATCGAAAGTCACATAAACCCTAAATCAATGTCTAGGAAACGTTTCAATCCGTTAGAAGATCCGCCGGCGGCTTCATCAAGCGACGAAGATGATTTGGAGACTTCAATGGGAGAAGGTGAAGAAGATATCGCACGAAACTCTACGTCGGAGGAAGAAGATGATGTTTCTTCTAAAAATCCAGCAGCTTTGAAGAACACAGTACTTCTCCTCGCCGCCCCAACTGAGAAGCTAGTTTCCGATCCCGAATCTGGATCCGATGAAGAAACCGATACAGACTCCGAACCAGAGAAGAAAGATCAAGTTGTGACTAAGCGTTCTCGTGAGACAGATGAAGCAGCAGCGTCTACAGATGTGAAGAGGGCTAAGAAAACTTATTTTCAGCGACTTTGGACGGAGGATGATGAGATTGCGGTTTTACAAGGTCTTGTTGATTACATAAAAGATACTGGGGTAAGTCCTTATGATGATACAAATAAGGTTTATCAGTTGGTGAAGAAATCTATTAGCTTTGATGTTAGTAAGATTCAGTTTATGGAAAAGCTTAGGAGTTTAAAGAAGAAGTATGAGAACAATCTTGGTAAAGCCAAGGAAGGTGATGAACCTATATTTGTTAAACCTCATGATCGCAAGGCTTTTGAATTGTCTAAGTTAGTTTGGGGAGGTATTAGAATGGTTCTTCAATCGGGTATGAAATCTAATGGGAAGTCGAAGAAGAGCAGTAAGTCGAAGAAAGTTGAGTCTGTGAAGCATGAGTTTGATTGTGAAGACGATGTGACTAATAAAGGAGAAGCATCTTTGGTTGGTGCTTTGGAAATGGATACGCTTGTGAAGTCTTCTCTTGCTAGATCGATAGCGCGTTTTGGTCTGGATCAACTTGTTGCTCAACAAGGATTGAGTTTGCTTTCCTCGGAGGATAAGAAGAGATTCGAGGTGCAGTGGAAAGCGTTGCAGTTGAGGGAATTCGAGTTTTTATCGCAGAAGAGTTGTTTTCTTCATAAAGTGGTAAAAAAGATGACTGAAGTATCCCGATCAAACGCTTAGATATGTCTATGGATTTTTGTTTTTGGTTCTGTCTCTTATGCCTAGAACTCGGCTTTCTTTTTTCATTTTAGTTTCTATTGATTCTTAAAAGAGTTCATTTTGGAATATTGCGGATTTATCAATATAATGGAAGGAAGCTTTTAGCTAAGTGAAGCAATTTAAGTTTATTTACAGATGAAACATTTTGTGTATCTTGGTGTAGAAGACGTGTTATGCACGGCTTCTGTTTGATGGATTTTCTTGTTGCGCATTCTCTTTGTCTTCTTTTTTAGCAGCAATTGCTGAAACATAATATGCTGAAGTCACCACTCCATGTCCTAGACAAAATATGCCTCCAATAAGAAAAAACCAACGATGTGGCAAGCTGCAGAATCGATTCGATCTCGAGTTGCCCAATGTTCCTATCATCAGCGTTGAGTAGCTGACACCAAAAAAGATCCTAAGACAAACAAAGGTATGTCAAAAACAAAAACAGTTGACAGAATTCAAAACTGTGTTGAATGAAATCCGAAATGTTTTTTATCTTTTCCATTACCAGGAGAGAACAAGGAAAGCCATAGCGAGTATCTTGTTTGCAGTTGCTCTGTTGAAATCTTGCTTAGAGCGAATGTAAGTGCAGCCTCCAAGCACATTGGCTAGGACATGGACAATAGACAGAAGCACCATTGCAGCTACTCCCTCAGCAAAAGCTTCAGCGCTGGGGTTTCTTCGACATCCAGAATCCGAATGTCTTAAATGCTGTTGATGATGATGATGAGGTGCCTGAAGGAGAAACATCAAATACAAAAAAAAGATTATTGGTAATGAAAATAAACTACATTTCACTCTTATTATAAACAGAACCTTGCTTTGAGCAATCTCTGCTTCGATCCCGAGGACTGTAGCTGTAATGTCTGCACATATGATCACAACAGAAACCAAGAACCCAAGTTCACTTTCCATTTTTCCTTGATTCATAATAAAAACATTATAATTTATATTTTGATTACTGTATTTATTTCAATTGTTCTATGAAAGTTTAAGGAAGAGGAAAAGAATAAAGAAACAGCATCAGATTACTTTCCTAAGCCTTCCTCTCACTGCAAGACAAAAGAAGAGAGATTCGGTTTTGGTCTTTCCAAGTAAGTAAAGTTTCATTCTTGTTCTCTTTTTAATACTTTTGTTTTGGATGCGTTTCTTGTTAACTAGATTTAAAATGTAAATGAAATAAATCTCTTACATAAGATATAAGTTTCAGATTGAAATAAGAGGTTGATCACATGTTTGACTTTTTCACTTTAAAAATGTCAAAGCTCAATAGAGGCAGCATGTGGCCTTATACTCTGTTTTGGAACGTGAAGAGAGGTGAAAAAATATTATTCCCATATCTTTTTTTTCTGTAATCATATATGCTAAATTATTATTATAATTTTCCAGGTTGTAATTGGAAAAGAATCATACATGGTTAAGATTTGATCAGTTTTTTTAACATAAACGTCAAATTTAGTTGTAAATTTTCTATTTCTAAAAACGATTTTTTAGTTTGTTCTTTCATGGTGCGATATGATATCATACGCTTATGGAAATATCCAGTGTCATTTTGGAAACAGTTTGTGTGGAAATGGTGAAGCAGGAAGAGACAGAAACAGAGCCGTGTCTGAACCAAAGCCAAATCTCCATAGAATCTCTTTATAATTCACATCTCTCCCAGTGAATCCAAAGACGGATCTTGAACAAACATGCGTGGAGTTTGGCTTTATCTCAAGAAGTCTCTTAGCTGCTGCAGTGCACAGAAGTCAACTGTCGCTTGTGATCGAGACAAGAACCAAATTCAGAAGAATCCATCTGGATCCTCAAGATCAATGTCAAATCTGAGAGATGTTTTTGGAACTAATGAAGATGAAGGAGCTATGCAGAATCCAAGCTGCTGCAGCTCACGGTCTCTGGAGAGCTCCAGGTTTACAAACACTATGAAGTTTGAGGGGAATGCCAGTTATTCAGACAGATTCAAAGGTTTGATCAGCGGAGCATCTTCATCTGATTTACTTCCCGGTCGTTGTTCAGAGAGATTTGATGTTGTTGGCTCTGACATCTGCGGTTTCGGAGTTCTTGCTTGTCGAAAATGTCATGAGAGAGTCAGAGATCTTGACGCGTTTGAGGCCCATTACCTCTCTAACCACTCTGGTAAGATAACTTTTTCATCGACTTTTAGTCAACGTTTTGAAGGGAATTTGATTTATTTTATCTTTTTGCAGTTATTAGACTCTTAGCAGGAGATTTCTCAAGAACAACTGTTGAGTTAATCTGCAATACAGGCTTTTCTCACAAGCTTGGCAAAACAAAAGGGAACAACATTTCGGCGATCTTGAAAATACAAAGTTTGCAAAGAGTTGTTGCAGAGTTTGAAGATTACAGAGAACTTGTGAAAATAAGAGCGAACAAGCTTTCAAAGAAACACTCTCGATGTATGGCTGATGGGAACGAGTTTCTTGGGTTCCACGGTACAAGTCTTTCTTGCGCTCACGGTTTGAGTAACAGCTCTTCAAACCTCTGTTTCTCAGATCAATGTGGAGTTTGTCATATTCTAAGACATGGATTCAGTCCTAAAACAAGACCAGATGGGATTAAAGGGGTTCTCACAGCATCATCAAGCTCTGCAGCTCTTAAAACTATCGAAACCGATCAAGGAAGAAACAGAGGTTCATTGAAAGCTGTTGTGCTATGTAGAGTTATTGCAGGTAGGGTTCATAAACCTATGCAGAAGTTTGAAGATCCTTTAGGGTTTTCTGAGTTTGATTCATTGGCTTTGAAAGTGGGACCAAATTCTAGAATTGAAGAGCTTTATCTATTGAGTAATAAAGCTTTGTTACCTTGCTTTGTTATAATCTTCAAGCCTTGAAACAAGCCCGTGTATGCAAAATTTATTCTTTAGTTTTTTGTATAGTTTTCTCTTCTTCTTTTTTTCTTGCAAAATTTGGTGGGCCTGTAATAGGTTAAAAATGTTGGGCTTTCCCCAGAATTGGAAGATGGAAAACTTGGTGGACAAGTCTATGCCTAGCCTCTGTACTCAAAGGGTGAAAAAGATTGTGAGTGTTAGTGCTATCATTTTCTTCAATTAGGTTTTCTTTGATTAGCTCTTCGCTAAGAATACTCATGTCTCCTCTGCTTCTGAGCCGGCCTTCAGTGTTCTCCCTCCGGAAACCTCTGTTTGTAAGATACTACTATTCTCTTCTCTCCCCAATCACACTTTGTTCTCTTTTTTTTTTTTTTTTTTTAATTGTTCTGCTGATGTGAGATCACTACAATTACTCAGAGACACCCTAGTGTTGGGTGCTTGTCATCTTCCTGCAGCAGATCCCTCCCTGTGTAATCTTCGACTCTGTACCTTGCGGATTGGGTGTGGGAAAACTCATGATTGCAATTAGTAGTGATAATTCGATGTGGGTTTTGGAAAAGAAGGCACCTCTGGAGTTGGTGGAAGGAGAAAAGGGAATTGTAGGAGCATCCCATGGGTGGGTAGCTACTTTGAAAGACGGAATAGTGTGTCTCCAAGATGATCTCAACCCAAGCGCATCGAATTCAGACCCGAAACGCATCTCATTGCCTAGTCTAGTAACTCTACCTCATTGCCAAACCCAAGTTGTCACCAATATGGCCATGTCTTGCTCATCTCCTGAAGAAGATGACTGTGTTGTGGCTATAAAGTTCTTAGGACCACAACTCAGCTTATGTAGACCCGCTCCCCATATTTAACCAGATACAACGAGATAAACAGTATATCTTTTTCAAGATATAAAATAAATAAATCTTATTGACAAGTAGATTTTTTTTTTTTTTTTATTTGGTGACAAATAAATCTAGTTGTCACCAATATTGACAAGTAGATTTTGGTTTAAAAATACATTAAAATTTTCTTATAGAACATTTCTGTTTCGTTTAGTTTCGTTTAATCTTTTGGTGTATATACCAACATCATCAGCCGAATAAACACAAGTGTAAAAATCCACGTGCGCATCAGACTGCCACGTAATCAATCGTAAATAGTTGATTTCGATAGGGATAGTTTCGTATTTTAGCTCTTTTTAAGGGGCAAAAAAAACATTTTTCCGTCCATTGAGGAAGCAAAGGTTTTCGTTATTAATAAATCTGAGAGAGAGAGAGGAACAAGGAGAGAATCTGAAGAAGACGAACCATAAGCGAGAGAGGAGAGCGAGGGAGGTGATCTCTTACCACCTCTTCGTCTTCGCCGGCGAGAAACTCAATCTCAATCGGAGAAGAGAGGACAAAAAACGATACGAGAGATAAAAAGTTGTGCAACGATGTCAAAGAAGAAAGCGGCTGCCATGACGCTTAAGGACTTCCATGGCGGCTCTATACCATCTGATCTCCCTCTCCCTTCCGCTCCTGGAGTGTAAGTCTCCATTGATTCGTTTCCTTTGGATCGCCTCTTAGTTTGTATGCTTATCGGAGATCAATCGAATCGTTGTTTTGCTTTTGTGAGATTCGAGTGATGTTTTCCGGTGGAAATATCTCGTTTATCCCTAGGGCTATTATTAGATCTACATAGAAATTTTCGATTTCTGATTGTTTAGGTCTGTTGTTGTTTATCCGATTGTCTTTTCTGATCGATTTTTCCTTTGTAGGACTCCGAAGGTTATTCCGGATCGACCTGTTTTTGATAGAGCGCCTTGGGGGACTTCAATTGGCAGGCCAGATCAGAGGACAAGGCCGAGTTCGTCTCATGCTATTAGAAATCTCGATGATAAATCACTGTTTCTGCCTCCCAACGTGAATATCGGACGTAATTTCAGTGAGGATGAACGGAAGCCTCTGGATGGTCACTCGGCTCCTCGTAGAGTGGTCAGTGATGATGTTTTTCGGTTTGCGAATAACCGTTTGGAGGTGAAAGCAGACTCGGTTTTAGCTGGGAGACATAGTGGTTGGGCGGCTAGTCCTTTGACTCATTCTGGGACTGGTATTGTTGAGAACTCGGTGTCAGGAACTCACTCTAATGTTTGGAATGGGAGGAAAGAGGTATCAGCTGCTAACAATGAGCCTGGACAGTCTCCATGGACTAAAAAACCAGCTGTTTCTAATTTGGTCCATACAAATGCGCCTGACCAAGTGTCTTCAGGAATATTGCAGTCCAAGCTTTGGGTTCCTCCTCAGATGGGATTTGATGTTGTTAAGCATTCAGAGACAGAAAGCAGAGTTTATAAGACTAATAGCCATGTGCTTGATCAAGGGGATGAGCCACATGGAACACATGTAGAACGGGCACTGATTGCTGAAGATGGGATCCAGGGTGGCAAAAAATTCTCCCGTGAGTTTGAGAAAATCCCTGGTCCAACTTATGTGGATGCTAAGGCAGCGAAAGTTGTAGCAAACACCAACAATAAACATCATCCAAATTATTCTGACGTTAGGCCTGCTGGACATTTGGTGCAGCCAACTGCTCCTTCTGAAGTTGTGGAACGACCTAAGCTGAACCTGCTGCCTCGGAAAAAACCACTTGAAAGCGTGGAGAAACCTGTGAATGATGGAAAACTGGTATTAGTTACAAGTTTGTAATCTGCCACTTTAGTTTTCAGGTTTCTTTTTTGGTCAACTGTGTTTTTTGATGCCTTAGTTTTATATCTGCAGGAAAATTGTGCTTCAGTTCTTATTCAACGTGAAAGTGGTTCTGCGACACAGAAAAGTGTGAACAATTCAAAATTTGGTTTGTCTGCAGATGCTTACCAACCGGCTGAGCGCCCCAAGTTGAATCTGAAGCCTGTGGCACAGTTGCTTGAGCAGCCAGAAATTAAAACCGAAAAGGAAAGGTAAGAATGTGGTACTTACATTTTTTGTCCCAGCTCTGTAATAATAATTTGGAGCTTGGGGACATAAGTATAGTGATATAGAAGAATTGTTCTCAAAATTTGTACTGGCTGATCGCGAAAACTGAAAGGATTATGCTCAATTCAAATTGAAATAGATGCAGATATTGGCTTTGTGTAAACTCCTCAAAGTCCAAGGTGGTAGAATATGCTAGAGCATTGAATTTAGTTCATAGTTATTGTTTCTGTCATTCACTTCTCTAGAATATCGATAGACTACTTCCCTGGCGATAAGTATATATTGATGATTGTGTCTAACACGCTTACAATTTCTGGTTCATGGTGCAGAAGTGCGGTTTTTGGTGGTGCCAGACCACGAGAGCTGGTGAGTGCAGTTTGTTTCATCTTGTTGTATAACTCTCTCTTGCCCATTTGTTCATCATCATTTGATTTCCTGGATAGGTTTTGAAGGAGAGAGGCATTGATGAGACCGAGCATCACATATTGGAGCAACCGATAGACAGGTAGAACGGGTTTCCTCTACCCGCTCATGTTCTGTGTATAATATTTGCGATCCAACACTTACAATTCCATTGAGATCAACTATCTAATTTAAAGTTCTGTTTTTGTTTTTTTCTTTCATATCAAAAGGATGGTCCTCAAACCGATTGAAAGAGCTCCAGAGTATGCAATTCAAAGGCCAGTGAGTTCTCCCCGTGACTTGAGAACGAGGAAATTCGACCAAAAGGACTGGCGAAATGTAAGCGACGTTGCCAGATCCGAAACTCAGAGGAGAAACTGGCGTGAAAATGAAAACAAGAGCTCAAGACAGCAACAGCAGACTCAGGAGAAGACAAGACATCCATCACCAGAGACATGGCGAAAACCAGTTCCCCAGAAACCGGAATCACCAGATGGAACAGGGATTCGTCACGGGAAAACAGCTTCTGCTCTTGAGCTAGCTCAAGCCTATTCTCCTTTCTCTGACCCTAAATCCGGAATTGGAAGCAGCAACAGTTTTAACAAAAGCCGCAACAACCAAACGCAGCAGCAACCCTTCTCTCGGTTGGTAGGATCGACAACAACACCAAGACAGATTAATGGCTACTGAGTCATTGTTCGTTTGTTCTCTTCTTGAATTGGTTTTAGTTCCGACTAATTGGATCTTAATTTCTCGAACACATCTTATGTGGTTTGGGATCGTTATGGGAGATTTGAATGTGATATGTTCCCTTAAGAACGAGTCGGATTACATAAGCCAAATATGGTTACATTGTGTTCTTCATTCTTCTTTGGTTATACATCTTTTTTTAACCGTTCGTGGGAATATTTGAAAATACTTGCACAAGCATAAACACACACATACAGTCGGACACTGTTGTACAGTGTCTTGACTTTTTACTCTTTTCTCAAAGGATTTTAGATATGGCCATGAAAATCACCTCAATAATACTAAGGAACATGAATTTCTCAAAAGGGCAAATCTTTAACGTCAGAAAATCATGAGATTGAAGCACACGAGAAAGTAACTGACATACATATACAAAGAGTCCGCAAAACAAGTAACAATTCTTAATCGTCAATCTTTGTGATTATTATGTACAAAAACTCTATATTTTTATCATCACGTACAATTAACTCTTCATCGTGGGATAAAGGAAACATGTGTGGTTTCCCAAACGCAAAAGAATATGAAATATGATTTAGCTACGGTCACGATCAACTTAGCCGATGTTGAAAAGTCATTTTATTCCTTGGCGAAACATGGTATATCACACTATGTTCGTCAAGGAGATTTGTTGGCGCACTCGGTTCGAACACTACAACCGGAGTATTCAAGTAGTTTTGAATACTCTGATAATTTCATATTATTTTATTCGTTTATGACATTCTAATATTTTTTTATTTAGTAATGTAAATCGCAAGGATTCTGATTTGCATACTTAATTTTTGGAATGGTTTGACAATTTCTCCAAACTGATTGTGCAATGATTCATATTTTCTTACATTATTTTTGTGTATATAATTACAAGTGGTATGTGCACAATCAGTTTGGAGAAATTTCAAACCATTCCAAATATTTAAGTATGCAAATCAGAATCCTTGCGATTTACATTACTAAATTAAAAAAAAATATTAGAATGTCATAAATGAATAAAATAATATAAAATTATCAAAGAATTCAAAACTACCTGAATACTACGGTTGTTAAAGTGTTCGAACCGAGTGCGCAAACAAATCTCCTTGACGAACTTTGTGTGATATACCATGTTTCGCCAAGGAATAAAATGACTTTTCAACATCAGCTAAGTTGATCGTGAACGTAGCTAAATCATATTTCATATTCCTTTGCGTTTGGGAAACTACACATGTTACCTTTATCCCACTATGTAGAGTTACTTGTACGTGATAATAAAAGTATAGAGTTTTTGTACCTATTAATCACAAAGATTGACGATTAAGAATTGTTACTTGTTTTTCTAACTCTTTTTATGCTGTCTTCTTAGAGCGTATGTTGATAAACATATGAGCACACGTAACGATTGTGTGCTCATTGATCAAAATTCCGGATCCTCTAGAGATAGATGCATCATCTTCAAAGAAACATTTTTCAACAAAGAGGTCAACAACACAGGGCCCAACCATTTCACCAATATGTGCAAACCGATTCCTTTGAAGAATTGCTGCTCGTTGTAAGAAACCGATTGCTGAGGGAGGGAAAACGTTTAGGGTTTAGGCAACGACGGCGAAAATAAGTTGGTCGAGTAAACAAGGCTTAAATGGAGTTATGTTATATTTATTTTATGTATAATGGTTTTGATATATTTTTTGTTTGGATTTCTAATTCCTTATAAATCCATGAACCAATAACCTCTCTATTGTAATTCTGTCAAAAATAAAAAATAGTATAAAATTTAATTTTTTACCAAAAAAAAAAGAAAAAAGCTTAAAAGTATAGTCTCCGGACAAAAGGAAAGTAATGGATTTAAGTGAAAACCTCATCTCTCATGATTTAATTCAAAACCTAAACTCTCAAAGCCTACTAAGGGCCCATATCAGTCGACCACAAAGACAGATTAATGGCTACTGCCTACTGAGTCATTTAATCATTATTCGTTTGTTCTCTCGAATTGGTTTTAGTTCCGACTAATTGGATCTTAATTTCTCAACGTATCTTTTGTGGGTTGGGATCGTTATGGGAGATTTGAATGTGATATGTTCCCTTAAGAATGGGGTCGGATTACATAAGCCAAATATGGTTACATTGTGCTCTACATTCTTCTTTGGTTATACATTTTTGAAAACCTTTATTGGGATATTCGAAATTCTTGCACACACATGAGCACACTATGAAGTAAACGTGACTTTGAACTCTTTTCTCAAAGGTTTTTAGATATGGCCATAAAAACCAGCTCAATACTATGAAACATGAATTTCTCAAAAGGACAAATCTTTAAGGTCAGAAAATCATGAGATTTTTTTTTGGTGAAGGGAAAATCATGAGATTGAATCACACGAGAGAGTAACTGACATACATATATGATTTTAGATGGAATTTAAAGGTTCTGCACCACATACACCAAATGTTTCCATACATACTAATATATAAGCCTCTAAAGAGGAAAACACTTTCAGCAGATTTGCATCCTCTTCTAACTGTTGTCTGATTTCTCCAGAGCTGCAAGGAAAAGTATGTGTGTACCAGTAAATAAATCGAAAAAGACAATAGCTCAGAAGAAACACAACATATTGTAGAGTTTGGAGGAGAGTGTACTGTTGTAGTTGAGAAGCTTCTCAATCAGATCAACATGAGTCATGAGCATACGCCTGCAGCAGTATCTGACTAGCTGGAGCGCATCAAGTGCATCCCTGCATACACATTGAGGAGCTTAAACAACAATAAGAGCCACAAAGAATGTGCTCTCAAACAAAACTTGCTTGATGAAGCAAAATCACAAGAAGTGCAAAACCAACACGGATTGAATATCTAGACCCTTCTACAGATGAAAAGAGAATAACAAGTCATCGAGTCTTCACTCATACATATAACAGTCGAGATAGCGAAACTACAAACTAAACAAGATAGGCAAAATAGTCTCTTCCAATAACATATAAACAGCAGATCATTAGCTTAAGCCTATAAACTTAATCGATCCGATTCTCGAATAGCGCAATGGTGTTAACTAATCACATACTTGACGCATTATAAACCATTCTCTCATGTTCAAACAAAGTAGTCTATTTTCACACAAAGTATGATTAGTCCAATAAGAATCATGTGGATGGGCACACGTCTAATCAGAAGCCATTAAGTTTCACTTCTAACAAGTGTCTATTGGATAGCAAATCTAGATAGGCACAAAGAGATTATATACTAGGCAGGACACAGCCTCTTCCAAATGACACAATAAAACATAAACAGGAGATTATAACAAGCTAACTCATTCATCAACAAATCTCTTAGATAGCTTATTTTTCTCAATTAGAGAAGTGGTGTTGAATAATCTGAAACTTCACTTATTATCTGCCTACATCAAACGACAGAAGGAAAACGAAATCTGGGCTAATATTCTCTCTAAAACACAAAGAAATTACTCTCTTTTTCACACAAAAGTATGATGATTAGAGCAGCAAGAAGAGAGAAACATTGTAAGCTTACCCTTCAGTGTAGTCGAGCTGGAGAAGATCAAGATACTGATCCCATTTGTTTCCAATCACCTAAACCAATCACAAAGTGAAAGCTCAATACTTTTTATCGACCGAGATTGTATCCATCCAATTAAAAACATTCGTGTCAAATTCAGAGAGTAAAGATCTCTTCTTAGCCAAATTTAGAGTAACTAAAAACCCTATAAAGACGGAGTAAACACCTAAATAAGACCACAGCGCAGGAAAAAACAAACCTTTCCACAAGTGAAGCAACGAACAGGGATGATCATCTTGAGCAAACTAAAATCTGTACTTGGTCTCTCTCTCTGCTAGCGATTTTAGGGTTTATTGTTTCGTGCTTCTTTAAAAAGGTGAAGAACAACTTTGAGCTAACTGGGTTAAGGGTTAGGGAGGGCTTCCCCCAAACGACGACGTATTTGTGCGACGAGGCTTTTCCAAACCAAACGATGTCGTATTAGTAAGAATCTGATTGACCACAAAGTCAAACCCCTCCTCACTTGCCTTCCGGTTCTAAATTTGTGTCCGGTCTGATTCGGTTCTGTTATTCGATTTTTGGAGCTTAGAAGAAAATTTGTGTATGGAGCTGAATGATACCAACTTTATATACATTGAGACATTTATGAAATAAATTATGGAGTTCTAACTTATTTACGATCATATGCCATTGACATTAATTATTTAGATTTTCAAAATTAAATAAATATATTAACATAAAAAATTATTTACAAAAATATTAACCTAATATATTAAGCATAACTAATCCTTGCTACAATTACATCCATATTCAATTCGATTTCCTTAAAAGATCTCAACAATCCTTACATTCAATCGTGGTCATTCAAATCTTAATCCGGTTTTTAATCTTCAATCATGACCGTCGGTCATAAGCAAATAATTCAGAAATCATTATATAGAATTAATTATTATTAACTAAATTAAATATATATATATATATAATCAAACTTTTAAATTGACTCGAATTATATGTCTATTAAATAAAATATTATTAAAAATAACAAAATGATATTTAATTTCACGGAACGGGGTTATATAATGGGACGGGTTTGGATCGTGTCCCGTATTAATATCACAGATGAAATATTAAAATTAACAATCAAAATACAATTATACAATCTTAAACACTTAACCAAATAAACGATATTAAAAAAATACACTTTAAAATTTAATTTTTTAGTTAAAAAATCGACCCGCGGTACACCGCGGGGTAAAATCTAGTTATACTAGGAATTAAGAAACTTTAAACACACTAAAACCAGTCGGGCTCTTAAAACGGATGATTAGGACTTAGGAGGAAGTAGCTTGAGCTAAATGTTGGTACCTTCTAAGATAGATTTTGGTACCTCTCCCCTGGTAAATTTCCCGAACAGGATAATAAAAGCGCGCACACACACACACCAAACACGTTTTAAAGACATTTCATTGTTTGTTAACTTTTTTTTTCTTTATCATTTACTAGAGAAATATATCCAACCTAACTATGGTCTATTCCAATATTGCTTTGGTTTTATTTATTTTTACAATATAGTAGTGGTGTTTTCTTTTTGAAAGCTCCAATAAGAAAAATGTTTTTGGATATGAATTTAGAGACTCATTCATTGGTAAAACAAATCTACAAAGATGTATGTAATTGTGTAACCTACTAATATAAGAGAGATCATATCCTGATTTTAACAAAGAATAAAAGGCGACTTGATCATTGTATTTATATTAGAGAATAGGGTTATCAAAATTAGGGTTTGGAAAATGTTGAACTTGCGCCGAATGGTATCAGGTTCTCTTCATCTCTGGAAGAGAGAGATGAAGATTTCTACGCCTATGAGAACAACGGCTCCGTTTTCTTCTTCTTCTTCTGCTGCTGAGAACGCGAGTACTCCTCCATTGACGATAGAAGCTCCGTCTTGTGATACTGAGAATGCAAAGAGCAGTATTTTCGAGAAGCTGCGGTCTCTTACCCGTGAGACCTTAGATTTCATCATCAGGGAGGAAGAGAAGAAGGGTGTTTCCGTCACGCAGGCGGATCTCGTCAGCTCGGCAAAGCAGCTTCTCATGGAAGGCAAACGTCTAGATGCCCTCCAGGTCTATCTCATCAATCTAACATTTGAATTCATCGCTTTCTTTTGATTGTGTTACAATTTATGAATTTTTATTTTTTATTTTTTGGTTAGATCTTTATGTGGATCTATAGAAAGAAGATGAGTTTTTCTACCTCAGAGCTTGCGCTTTTTGTGGATAACATTGCTAGGACTATAGGCTTACCTACTGCTCACGCCTACTTGAAGAAAGTAGACCCAGACTGCGACCGAATGCACAATCCTACCGAGAATTGGCCTGCTTACGTAGATCTCCTGCTTTTGGATACTGAGCTTTTAGAGAAACGCGGGATAGTTCCAGCTGTTCGAAACACTCCCCCTCGCCCTCGCAAGTGAATGATTAACTATTAGATTGGTGTTGTGTGTGTGTGTGCGCGCTTTCTTATGTACTCTTTGCCTTCTCTTTTCATCTCTTGTCGAATACCTCTTTCATGGTTTGCTATGAAATAACAATAAGAGCCTCTGAATTTGAAATCATGTCATGTGGTTTTTTTTTTTGGTTTTGCTTTTTTTGGTTAGATCTATAATTTGAGTGGATGGATAAAGAGAAGATGATTCTTTCTCCCTCGGAGCTTGCTCTTTTTGTGGATATCATTGCTAAGACTTAAGGTTTAGCTGCTGAAGACTACTTCAAGAAAGTAGACCCAGACTTCGACCGGATGGACCATCATTCCAAGAATTGGCCTGCTTACGTGACTCTCCATCTTTTGAACCGTGAGTTTGAAAAAAATTCTGGAAGGCTAGCTGTTCGTTACTATGGCAATGGTGTTTTACTGAATGATTAACTATTTGTTTGGTGTGTTTGTGCCTTCATTAATTAATCTCTTGTCGAAAACAACAAATTTCAAGGGAAATAACAATTACATATCGTTACAAGAATAATCTCTGTGTGTATAGTTTCATGCCCGAGTTCATTACCTAATTTGCTTTGGTTATGAAATTACATTATTTGTATTTGTGTTTGGGATTGATTTTCTATGAAAATGTGTTTTTTTTTTTCATGGTTTATTTTACAGAATTAGGTTTTAAGTCGTTGAATTTGATTCAATTCAATTTTGAAATTTCGTGTGTGAGGAAATTTAAACCAAAAAACTATGGTTATTTATTCCATTATATATTTTGCAGTTCAATGCAAAATGGAATCATTGATATACATATATATATATAATTAAGGGAGATATATCCCCGGTTTAACAAATAACAAAAAGTCGTGTGTATTTTTGTATTAACGAATAGTTAGGTAGGTTGTCAAAATTAGGGTTTGGAAAATGTTGAACTTGCGCCGAATTGCAGGAGGTTCTCTTCATCTTTGGAAGAGAGAGATGAAGATTGATACGCCTATGAGAATAATGGCTTCGTTTTCTTCTTCTACTGAGAACGCGACTCCTCCATTGACGACAGGAGACAGAGCTTCTTCTCCTTCTGCTGCTCATGAGAGTGCGAATAGTAGTATTTTCAAGAAGCTGGGGTCTCTTATCAGTGAGACCTTAGATTTTATCATGAAGGAGGAAGAGAAGAAAGGTGTTTCCGTCTCTCATGAAGATCTCGTCAGTTGGGCAAAGCAACTTGACAAGGAAGGCAAACGTGAATATGCACTCGAGGTCTATCATCTTCTCAATCTAACATTGTCTTTTAAAATTTTTTATTTTGTTTTACGATTTATGAATTTTTTTCTTTCTTAAAAGATCTTTATGTGGATGGATAAAAAGAAGATGAGTTTTTCTACCTCAGAGCTTGCACTTTTTGTGAATGTCATTGCTAAGACGAGAGGCTTAGATGATGCTCACGCCTACTTGAAGAAAGTAGACCCAGACTGCGACCGAATGGACCAACCTAACAAGAATTGGCCTGCTTACGTGTCTCTCCTGCGTTTGGAGACTGAGCTTTTAAAGAAACGCGGGATAGTTCGAGCTGTTCGCCCCCTCGCTGTCGCAAGTGAATGATTAACTATTAGTTTGGTGTGTGTGTGTGCGCGCTTTCTTATGTACTCTTTTGCCTTCTCTTTTCATCTCTTGTCGAATATCTCTTCATGTTATAAGCCTCTGAATTATGCATCTCTTCTTAATTGTGTGACCTCTTCATATGTTTTGCTCTGAAATAACAATATGCCTCTGAATTTGACATTTTGTCATGTGTTTTTTTTTTTTTTTGGTTAGATCTTTGAGTAGATGGATAAAAAGAAATGATTTTTTCTCCCGCAGAGCTTGCTATTAGTTTATATATCATTTACCTATGGCACTTGTTAACTTTTCTAAAAATTAAAGTCCATATCACATAAATTATCCTTTCAGACTGTTTTAGCAACATACAAACTCAAAACCACAACACATTTAGAAGCAACACAAAAAAAACAATCCAAGAAACAGAGTTTTTGAAACTAAACAATAATATGAGGCTCGTCTTAATATAATTGTTGTGAAACACAATAATACAACACTAATATTTAATTTTGGTCTTCGTTATTCATCCGAGAAGACAATGTAGTTATGCTTCCATTTCTTTGTTCTTACCCCACAAGAACACGTAGAGACCTATTATTGGCCCAACTGATCCAATCAGACTGTGTAGCAAAAGTTAGAAAAAAAAACATGTAATTAGTGTTATAAGCATGGACCTGCATACATTTACATATATAAAGCTATCTAGAAACTAATTTAATTTCATAGAGTTGATCGAAGAAAGCACCTTCCGAGGTATAAAGGAGTGTGTAAGATTAGGAAATCGAATAGAGTAGCCGAAATGAGAGCAATTGGCATAATTGCTGATACGAAAACAGCTCCTAATTGTTTTACTCCCCATGTCACCGATACCGTTGACATTGCTTGTCCTATCACTCCCTATATGGTAAGAGTAGTTTAACCAAGTTATAGACAAAATTTTCAACTTTTTGACATTGTTTAGTATAAAACAGAGACTAAGAAAAGCTCTACTAGTTAAATTTATAGTGGTTATTGAATTAGAAAATTTTATCTGAAGATACTCAAAGTTACCCAATATGATTAGTGAAACATAGGATATCATCAACTTAGTGGGGGTTAGGTTAATTTGATTAATATTAGGTAAACCCCAAAATTTATTTATGTTTTTACATATTAACTTTATAATTTATAAATTTTCAGGTTTATAAAGATATAATAATAGAACTTACAGCATATACGATGACACCGATCACAAATCTATCATCGATGATCCAATCTTTAACATCTCTACTCTTGTAGAGACTCAATAGAGCACACTGAAAAGCTGCGAAAATTGACATGAGACAAGTGCTTGAGAATTTGCAAGGGTACTTGATGCTTAAAGTCCCTTGAAACAAAATCCATAGAGATATCAACACGGTTCCTATGGTTAAGTAGAGACATCCAAGAAGCCAATTTTTGGTGTTGTGATCGCTTTTGTTGTGAGAAAGAGCCTCTTGGTGAGAGTGAGAGTTTGATATATGAGGGCCTTTGTAAAATGCCAAGAACAAAGCTCCACTTATACATATTAAAGTTCCCATCACTTTTATCATTCCTGCTTGGGTCTTTAGACTTTTTATTTTTTCAGTCCTGAAAAGTAATATAGTTTTATATCAAAATTTAGATAGAATAATTTAATTTTATTATCAAAAAGGAAAAAAGAAAGAAGGAGAAAATAGAAGTTTAAATCGACTTAAAAGGGAAAAAAAAAACATAATATTATTTTAAACTCAAATGATTTGATTAAACGAGCTGAGCCACGTTTTAATAGTTTCCGCATCATTATCAAAGTTTATAAAAATTAGACGTCTAGCTATAACATTGTATACATAACAAAGTTAATTAATCCTACCTCTACGAAGATGTCGAAGAGGTAAGGGAAAGTTAATCGCTGCATCCACAAAGAAACGTGAAAACCTAAAATCAAATCTTTTAGATGACATGACATGATTTTTAAGAGATGAGAATGGTGACGTGGCAACTTATAAGATAATAGTTTAAAAAGCTGATGTGGACATCTTGAGAGGCCTCAATTAGTTTTTTTTATTAGTAATAGATTTTCATGTTAACAGTTAGACGTAAATTTTATGGGAAAAAATGTCAGTAAACTTCATATTTTAGTAACAAATACTAGTGTTTATTTATTTTACATGTTATGATGTTAAAGTAGAGAATTCTCACAATCTTCGATTGTATTGGCCTCAAGACGTACGTTATTTTTATAATAAATGTTGATAAGTGATATCATCAAAATCTTGAAAATTTTCGCCTTTTTTTTTTTCAAAATTTAATATGAGAAAATTGTTGTCAAGTCTTTATTTAAAAATATAAAGAACTCAACTACTTCATCTAAAAATCAAACCTTTCCAAAATATAGGCGATAGGAGCCAGAATGAAAGAGGAAATAGCCATTCGATAAGCACCAACGATCATATGGTTCACACCAACATCAAGAGCTTTCTTCACAAGTGCATTCACCGAACCCATCGCTACTTGAGATATTAACATTACTATAATCGGTGGCCATTTTGAGACTACTTTCTCTCCTCGCATATCCTCACCCATCTCTATTTCGTCCTCGCTTTCTTTCTACGTGAGTTTGTGTGTGTGTTAGAAAGAACTAAAACCCAATGTGCTTTGAGTTTGGCAACCACAAACCTTCCCGTATATATAAGAAAGTGTGTGTATGGGTTCTCTCATTTTAATAGAAAATGTCGGACCAAATCCTACAGAAGCTTAGCCGATTTGGTCCGGCATTTTCCGCGGCTGCTACTTGATTTAGTCGCCGTAACCGCCGACCCGGAATTCTTCTCTTCCCCCCCCCCCGAGTTTTAGCCATCATCAGTCGGAATTTTAACAGAGGGAAGCGAGAGAGAGAGATTGAGATTCTAGGGTTAGAAAATGAAATCGATGTGTCTAAAATGGCGAGTCAAACAAACTTCGCTAATTAATTGTAAAGTCAACAAAAACTTTATGATTTAAATGTCTTTCATCGTAGTCCAAGATTAAATCGTCCCAAATTTGAAAGTTCATGATTTTTTTGACATTTTTCCCTATATATATATATATAAACTTTCTTTTCATAATAGCATAAGCGTTTGTGAAGAGGGAACAAAGCACAAACCCGAGCATATTTTACTAATGGAATAAATCATTAACTATTTATTTAACTTTAAGTTTAAGAAGTCGTCGCAGATATAATTGCCGCGGTAAATTTTTTTTTTTCCGGTCAATGTTGCGATATATAATTACGATTGCCTCTACTGTTTTTTTTTTTTTTTTTGTTTTTTTTTGTTTTTTTTTTTTAAAATATAGTAGAAATGAGACACTGATACATTGGCTTTTATATCACACGTTTCGTGAGACGCCCATAAATTAGTTTTTTCATAAATTAGCTTTCCATTTTATACGTTATATGAGTCACCGATACATTGGCGTTATCATGCACCCGTGTCATCTGCCGGGCATCTTATAAATTAACGAAATGATTTTCACAAAAGAGAGTTAGATCTAGAGATCTGGGAACTGAGTCGAATGAGAAAAAGAAGTCATGCAAATGAAGTAATAAAGTGTCGGTGTATCTAACTAAATCTATACTTAGTGTAATCTAACGACACTTAAACACTTGTAATCTAGTGACACCTTAAACATTTGCATGCTCGTATGGACAGGGTTCAAGTTTTGGTTCTTTACTTGGAGTGACTTAATTGAACTCGCATGTTCACATATGGTAATGATATTTGCACTATTGGATCCGAGCAATTAATTGGATTGATTTACAAACATGACTTAGAGCATTGAAAAATTTGGTCCCAATGGGTTGCTACTTGCTAGTCTCGGTGAAATAAACTAAATTATTATGATTCCCCCCTCTACGATGACCATTTTCCAAATCCAATGTCATATTGAATTCAGATTCGATATGATGGAAAAAATAAAAACTTTTCAACGAAACAAACTAATCATAATTATATGAGATTTTGCAACTCTCATTCAATAATTCTCCATGTTATTGTTCCCATTTTGGATTCGATCCCCTTTACGCTTTGTCCTTTCATTGGATCCATGCACTATCTCGTTTTTGTTAATTATAAATGTATATAATTATTGTTATGGAGCACATTTTAATTTTCAAAGTTAATGAATAAAATTATATTATACAGTTTTTTCTTCCAATTTGGGTATCGAAATCATGCCTTTCTTTATTTTGTCCGTCGAACTTTGTAGTGACGAAAAGCAGATACTATTCTAGATTTAGGTAAGGCTTAGAAAATAATGGACTACTCTACATAACACTATTACAATTGGTCTTAATTTTTTATACACCTTAAAATTCTGACTGTTTTAGCAACAGGCAAAACACAACACATTTCAAAATAATCAAAGAAATAGAGCTTTTGAAACTAAAAACAATATTATGAGGCTCTTTTTAACAGATTTGTTGTGAAAAGTTATGATTTGTATGGATTTGCACAAAAAAATGATTTATATGGATTAGTTTTGAATATAATTACAAATCTGTTTTGTTATCTATTTTCGAAATTATTCTGAGTTGAATAGAATGGCGAATAAATCTGCAAAAGAAAGTACAGTTAAACCTTTATAAATTAATAATGTTGGGACCATGATATTTTATTAATTTATAGTGATATTAATTTATCTATAAATTAATATTTATTAATTTATAATGTAAATTAATATTTATTAATTTATAGAAAGTTTTGTTTTCATTGTTGAATTTTTTTTAAAAAAATATGAGGAAAACAATGTGATCGAAATAAAATTAATGTTTTGGATGTTATAAATTTTATATTTTTAGACTTAAACATTTAATATTTCGAAGAGAAAACAAATATTTTTTACAATGAATAACAAAGAATAGATTTTACATATATAAACGATATATATAAATTAAAATTTATAAATAATGACATCTATAGTTGTATTTGAAAAACCTACGATTATTAAAACAAAAATGATGCATATTCTAAAACTTGAAAACTTAAAATAAATTTGGGAGACTCACAAAAATGCCCCTTTTTCAATACCCCTTTTAAAAAATGCCCCCTTTGGCTGTCCATTTTTAAAAATACCCCTTTTTATGTACAAAATGACTAAATTACCCTTCTTTTAATAAAAGATATCACAAATATATAAGGAAATATAACAAAATTAGGTCTACAAAATACAAAATATTTTTTGGCGGGAA